>NW_028164009.1:120000-137253 GCF_964263955.1 Coregonus lavaretus
CCCGGACCAGTATGTGTTCCCTCTACAGCCCACTAACAGGGCTACTGGTAGCCCCCGGACCAGTATGTGTTCCCTCTACAGCCCACTAACAGGGCTACTGGTAGCCCCCGGACCAGTATGTGTTCCCTCCACAGCCCACTAACAGGGCTACTGGTAGCCCCCGGACCAGTATGTGTTCCCTCCACAGCCCACTAACAGGGCTACTGGTAGCCCCCGGACCAGTATGTGTTCCCTCCACAGCCCACTAACAGGGCTACTGGTAGCCCCCGGACCAGTATGTGTTCCCTCTACAGCCCACTAACAGGGCTACTGGTAGCCCCCGGACCAGTATGTGTTCCCTCTACAGCCCACTAACAGGGCTACTGGTAGCCCCCGGACCAGTATGTGTTCCCTCTACAGCCCACTAACAGGGCTACTGGTAGCCCCCGGACCAGTATGTGTTCCCTCCACAGCCCACTAACAGGGCTACTGGTAGCCCCCGGACCAGTGTGTGTTCCCTCTACAGCCCACTAACAGGGCTACTGGTAGCCCCCGGACCAGTATGTGTTCCCTCTACAGCCCACTAACAGGGCTACTGGTAGCCCCCGGACCAGTATGTGTTCTCTCTACAGCCCACTAACAGGGCTACTGGTAGCCCCCGGACCAGTACGTGTTCCCTCCACAGCCCACTAACAGGGCTACTGGTAGCCCCCGGACCAGTACGTGTTCCCTCTACAGCCCACTAACAGGGCTACTGGTAGCCCCCGGACCAGTATGTGTTCCCTCCACAGCCCACTAACAGGGCTACTGGTAGCCCCCGGACCAGTATGTGTTCCCTCCACAGCCCACTAACAGGGCTACTGGTAGCCCCCGGACCAGTATGTGTTCCCTCCACAGCCCACTAACAGGGCTACTGGTAGCCCCCGGACCAGTACGTGTTCCCTCTACAGCCCACTAACAGGGCTACTGGTAGCCCCCGGACCAGTACGTGTTCCCTCTACAGCCCACTAACAGGGCTACTGCACAACATCCCTGTTAGGTCATTTATATTCTACATACATGGCCTCTCCTTAGCCACATGAAAGGGTTCATGTCTGAAAGACACTGATTCACTAATGCACTCTAGGGGCATTCCCCTCTCACAGAGACACACACTGGAATGGAGTGGCCTAATGTGTGATAACATCTTAATTAAGTTATAATAATGGAATATTACATGCACCACTTGCATGGTCTTTGTCGGCAAGGGACTATCATTTAGCAACAAGGGCTCAATACAATATATCATATAATTTATATTTAGAACATAATGTTTCACACACAACGGTACAAACGCAATATGCTTCCATCAACATATAAAAGGGTTGTTATATACACCTTGATATACCGTACACATAATACTATAATAATAATATGCCATTTAGCAGACGCTTTTATCCAAAGCGACTTAGTCATGTGTGCATATATTTTTTTGTGTATGGGTGGTCCCGGGGATCGAACCCACTACCTTGGCGTTACAAGCGCCGTGCTCTACCAGCTGAGCTACAGAGGACCACACACATGACTTGAACATTTCAACATTACTTATATACACCTTGATATACCGTACACATGACTTAAACATTTCAACATTACTTATATACACCTTGATATACCGTACACATGACTTAAACATTTCAACATTACTTATATACACCTTGATATACCGTACACATGACTTAAACATTTCCACATTACTTATATACACCTTGATATACCGTACACATGACTTAAACATTTCCACATTACTTATATACACCTTGATATACCGTACACATGACTTAAACATTTCAACATTACTTATATACACCTTGATATACCGTACACATGACTTGAACATTTCCACATTACTTATATACACCTTGATATACCGTACACATGACTTAAACATTTCCACATTACTTATATACACCTTGATATACCGTACACATGACTTAAACATTTCAACATTACTTATATACACCTTGATATACCGTACACATGACTTAAACATTTCCACATTACTTATATACACCTTGATATACCGTACACATGACTTAAACATTTCCACATTACTTATATACACCTTGATATACCGTACACATGACTTAAACATTTCAACATTACTTATATACACCTTGATATACCGTACACATGACTTGAACATTTCCACATTACTTATATACACCTTGATATACCGTACACATGACTTAAACATTTCCACATTACTTATATACACCTTGATATACCGTACACATGACTTAAACATTTCAACATTACTTATATACACCTTGATATACCGTACACATGACTTAAACATTTCAACATTACTTATATACACCTTGATATACCGTACGCATGACTTAAACATTTCAACATTACTTATATACACCTTGATATACCGTACGCATGACTTAAACATTTCAACATTACTTATATACACCTTGATATACCGTACACATGACTTAAACATTTCCACATTACTTATATACACCTTGATATACCGTACACATGACTTAAACATTTCAACATTACTTATATACACCTTGATATACCGTACGCATGACTAAACATTTCAACATTACTTATATACACCTTGATATACCGTACGCATGACTAAACATTTCAACATTACTTATATACACCTTGATATACCGTACACATGACTTAAACATTTCAACATTACTTATATACACCTTGATATACCGTACACATGACTAAACATTTCAACATTACTTATATACACCTTGATATACCGTACGCATGACTTAAACATTTCAACATTACTTGTATACACCTTGACATACCGTACACCATAGAGCATGATAGAGGCCTCTAGTGGCCAACAGGCCGTTTTAACACGGGCAGCACCATTAAGGGCTTCCACCATTTTTAATGTAGTCAACTGGGTGGGACTTCCAACTTCATTGGCTGATCCCTATTGGTGACCCTGTTGGAGCCATGTCAAACCGGGTCATCATGAGGGTTCAGCCAATCGTCAAGAAGAAAATGTGCTGCAAAATGGCGATTGCCTCAATGGAGCTGCCAATGCTGTCCCGGGCGCTATATTGGCAAAGATGCAAAGACGAGTCCTCGATCCATACAGTATCTCTACGTCACGCGCTCCACCTTCGACGTAACCATAGCAACCCCTTACAGCGATCTTGGTGCTCCCTGAGTGATATGTCCTGTAATATGGTCACTCCGTCCCTGGCTACATCACAACATTAGATACCTCAGACAGTGGCTACAGCATCCCCACAGTACATATCTCAGAGAGCATCCCCACAGTACATATCTCAGAGAGCATCCCCACAGTACATATCTCAGAGAGCATCCCCACAGTACATATCTCAGAGAGCATCCCCACAGTACATATCTCAGAGAGCATCCCCACAGTACATATCTCAGAGAGCATCCCCACAGTACATATCTCAGAGAGCATCCCCACAGTACATATCTCAGAGAGCATCCCCACAGTACATATCTCAGAGAGCATCCCCACAGTACATATCTCAGAGAGCATCCCCACAGTACATATCTCAGAGAGCATCCCCACAGTACATATCTCAGAGAGCATCCCCACAGTACATATCTCAGAGAGCATCCCCACTGTGTGTGTGTGTGTGAGAGAGATGTGGCTGGGCTGGGGTCATTGAGGAGTGATGGAGAGGAGCTGTCCTTGAGTATAGGAAGGTTGATTTAACACACGCCCACACACACACACACACACACACTATGTGCTGCATCAGTGCATTTCTATACAGCCTGACCACATGATCATCGCACTGGAAGTCAACAGGAAAGGGACCACAGTGTTCCTCTAGTAATGGGCTGTGTTGTATGGAGGTGACTGTTGGAATACAGCGCTAATGATGGGACTATATTGTGTATTGGAGGTAGAATATATTACAGGTAGAGGTGGAATATGATTCTATAATGTGTCTGTCTCTGTATATTCCAGGTAGAGGTGGAATATGATTCTATAATGTGTCTATCTCTGTAAATTCCAGGTAGAGGTGGAATATGATTCTATAATGTGTCTATCTCTGTATATTACAGGTAGAGGTGGAATATGATTATATAATGTGTCTATCTCTGTATATTCCAGGTAGAGGTGGAATATGATTCTATAATGTGTCTATCTCTGTATATTCCAGGTAGAGGTGGAATATGATTCTATAATGTCTCTGTATATTCCAGGTAGAGGTGGAATATGATTCTATAATGTGTCTGTATATTCCAGGTAGAGGTGGAATATGATTCTATAATGTGTCTATATATTCCAGGTAGAGGTGGAGGTGTACAGGAGAGACTCTAAGAAGCTTCCAGGTCTAGGAGAACCTGACATCGACTGGGAGGAGAGTGTTTACCTGAATCTGATCTTAATGAAGGTTGGTATGACACCATGCACATTCCCAGTACTAACCAGGCCCGACCCTGAACAGGCTGTCTCCCATCCCAGCACTAACCAGGCCCGACCCTGAACAGGCTGTCTCCATCCCAGTACTAACCAGGCCCTGAACAGGCTGTCTCCATCCCAGCACTAACCAGGCCCGACCCTGAACAGGCGGTCTCCATCCCAGCACTAACCAGGCCCGACCCTGAACAGGCTGTCTTTATCCCAGTACTAACCAGGCCCTGAACAGGCTGTCTCCATCCCAGTACTAACCAGGCCCTGAACAGGCTGTCTCCATCCCAGCACTAACCAGGCCCGACCCTGAACAGGCTGTCTCCCATCCCAGTACTAACCAGGCCCGACCCTGAACAGGCTGTCTCCCATCCCAGCACTAACCAGGCCCGACCCTGAACAGGCTGTCTCCATCCCAGTACTAACCAGGCCCTGAACAGGCTGTCTCCATCCCAGTACTAACCAGGCCCGACCCTGAACAGGCTGTCTCCCATCCCAGCACTAACCAGGCCCGACCCTGAACAGGCTGTCTCCATCCCAGTACTAACCAGGCCCTGAACAGGCTGTCTCCATCCCAGCACTAACCAGGCCCGACCCTGAACAGGCGGTCTCCATCCCAGCACTAACCAGGCCCGACCCTGAACAGGCTGTCTTTATCCCAGTACTAACCAGGCCCTGAACAGGCTGTCTCCATCCCAGTACTAACCAGGCCCTGAACAGGCTGTCTCCATCCCAGCACTAACCAGGCCCGACCCTGAACAGGCTGTCTCCCATCCCAGCACTAACCAGGCCCGACCCTGAACAGGCTGTCTCCATCCCAGTACTAACCAGGCCCTGAACAGGCTGTCTCCATCCCAGTACTAACCAGGCCCGACCCTGAACAGGCTGTCTCCCATCCCAGTACTAACCAGGCCCGACCCTGAACAGGCTGTCTTTATCCCAGTACTAACCAGGCCCTGAACAGGCTGTCTCCATCCCAGTACTAACCAGGCCCTGAACAGGCTGTCTCCATCCCAGCACTAACCAGGCCCGACCCTGAACAGGCTGTCTTTATCCCAGTACTAACCAGGCCCTGAACAGGCTGTCTCCATCCCAGTACTAACCAGGCCCGACCCTGAACAGGCTGTCTCCATCCCAGTACTAACCAGGCCCGACCCTGAACAGGCTGTCTCCCATCCCAGTACTAACCAGGCCCGACCCTGAACAGGCTGTCTCCATCCCAGTACTAACCAGGCCCTGAACAGGCTGTCTCCATCCCAGTACTAACCAGGCCCGACCCTGAACAGGCTGTCTCCCATCCCAGCACTAACCAGGCCCTGAACAGGCTGTCTCCATCCCAGTACTAACCAGGCCCGACCCTGAACAGGCTGTCTCCATCCCAGTACTAACCAGGCCCGACCCTGAACAGGCTGTCTCCCATCCCAGTACTAACCAGGCCCGACCCTGAACAGGCTGTCTCCATCCCAGCATTAACCAGGCCCTGAACAGGCTGTCTCCATCCCAGTACTAACCAGGCCCTGAACAGGCTGTCTCAATCCCAGCACTAACCAGGCCCGACCCTGAACAGGCTGTCTCCCATCCCAGTACTAACCAGGCCCGACCCTGAACAGGCTGTCTCCCATCCCAGTACTAACCAGGCCCGACCCTGAACAGGCTGTCTCCATCCCAGTACTAACCAGGCCCGACCCTGAACAGGCTGTCTCCCATCCCAGTACTAACCAGGCCCTGAACAGGCTGTCTCCCATCCCAGTACTAACCAGGCCCGACCCTGAACAGGCTGTCTCCCATCCCAGTACTAACCAGGCCCGACCCTGAACAGGCTGTCTCCCATCCCAGTACTAACCAGGCCCGACCCTGAACAGGCTGTCTCCATCCCAGTACTAACCAGGCCCTGAACAGGCTGTCTCCCATCCCAGTACTAACCAGGCCCGACCCTGAACAGGCTGTCTCCCATCCCAGTACTAACCAGGCCCGACCCTGAACAGGCTGTCTCCATCCCAGTACTAACCAGGCCCGACCCTGAACAGGCTGTCTCCATCCCAGCACTAACCAGGCCCGACCCTGAACAGGCTGTCTCCCATCCCAGTACTAACCAGGCCCGACCCTGAACAGGCTGTCTCCATCCCAGTACTAACCAGGCCCAACCCTGAACAGGCTGTCTCCATCCCAGTACTAACCAGGCCCTGAACAGGCTGTCTCCCATCCCAGTACTAACCAGGCCCGACCCTGAACAGGCTGTCTCCCATCCCAGTACTAACCAGGCCCGACCCTGAACAGGCTGTCTCCATCCCAGTACTAACCAGGCCCGACCCTGAACAGGCTGTCTCCATCCCAGCACTAACCAGGCCCGACCCTGAACAGGCTGTCTCCCATCCCAGTACTAACCAGGCCCGACCCTGAACAGGCTGTCTCCATCCCAGTACTAACCAGGCCCAACCCTGAACAGGCTGTCTCCATCCCAGTACTAACCAGGCCCTGAACAGGCTGTCTCCATCCCAGTACTAACCAGGCCCGACCCTGAACAGGCTGTCTCCATCCCAGTACTAACCAGGCCCGACCCTGAACAGGCTGTCTCCATCCCAGCACTAACCAGGCCCGACCCTGAACAGGCTGTCTCCCATCCCAGTACTAACCAGGCCCTGAACAGGCTGTCTCCATCCCAGTACTAACCAGGCCCGACCCTGAACAGGCTGTCTCCATCCCAGTACTAACCAGGCCCGACCCTGAACAGGCTGTCTCCATCCCAGTACTAACCAGGCCCTGAACAGGCTGTCTCCATCCCAGTACTAACCAGGCCCGACCCTGAACAGGCTGTCTCCCATCCCAGTACTAACCAGGCCCGACCCTGAACAGGCTGTCTCCCATCCCAGTACTAACCAGGCCCGACCCTGAACAGGCTGTCTCCATCCCAGTACTAACCAGGCCCTGAACAGGCTGTCTCCCATCCCAGTACTAACCAGGCCCGACCCTGAACAGGCTGTCTCCCATCCCAGTACTAACCAGGCCCGACCCTGAACAGGCTGTCTCCATCCCAGTACTAACCAGGCCCGACCCTGAACAGGCTGTCTCCATCCCAGCACTAACCAGGCCCGACCCTGAACAGGCTGTCTCCCATCCCAGTACTAACCAGGCCCGACCCTGAACAGGCTGTCTCCATCCCAGTACTAACCAGGCCCAACCCTGAACAGGCTGTCTCCATCCCAGTACTAACCAGGCCCTGAACAGGCTGTCTCCCATCCCAGTACTAACCAGGCCCGACCCTGAACAGGCTGTCTCCCATCCCAGTACTAACCAGGCCCGACCCTGAACAGGCTGTCTCCATCCCAGTACTAACCAGGCCCGACCCTGAACAGGCTGTCTCCATCCCAGCACTAACCAGGCCCGACCCTGAACAGGCTGTCTCCCATCCCAGTACTAACCAGGCCCGACCCTGAACAGGCTGTCTCCATCCCAGTACTAACCAGGCCCAACCCTGAACAGGCTGTCTCCATCCCAGTACTAACCAGGCCCTGAACAGGCTGTCTCCATCCCAGTACTAACCAGGCCCGACCCTGAACAGGCTGTCTCCATCCCAGTACTAACCAGGCCCGACCCTGAACAGGCTGTCTCCATCCCAGCACTAACCAGGCCCGACCCTGAACAGGCTGTCTCCCATCCCAGTACTAACCAGGCCCTGAACAGGCTGTCTCCCATCCCAGTACTAACCAGGCCCGGCCCTGAACAGGCTGTCTCCCATCCCAGCACTAACCAGGCCCTGAACAGGCTGTCTCCCATCCCAGTACTAACCAGGCCCGACCCTGAACAGGCTGTCTCCATCCCAGTACTAACCAGGCCCTGAACAGGCTGTCTCCATCCCAATACTAACCAGGCCCTGAACAGGCTGTCTCCATCCCAGTACTAACCAGGCCCTGAACAGGCTGTCTTTATCCCAGTACTAACCAGGCCCTGAACAGGCTGTCTCCCATCCCAGTACTAACCAGGCCCTGAACAGGCTGTCTCCATCCCAGTACTAACCAGGCCCGACCCTGAACAGGCTGTCTCCATCCCAGTACTAACCAGGCCCGACCCTGAACAGGCTGTCTCCATCCCAGTACTAACCAGGCCCTGAACAGGCTGTCTCCATCCCAGCACTAACCAGGCCCTGAACAGGCTGTCTCCATCCCAGTACTAACCAGGCCCGACCCTGAACAGGCTGTCTCCATCCCAGTACTAACCAGGCCCTGAACAGGCTGTCTCCATCCCAATACTAACCAGGCCCTGAACAGGCTGTCTCCATCCCAGTACTAACCAGGCCCTGAACAGGCTGTCTTTATCCCAGTACTAACCAGGCCCTGAACAGGCTGTCTCCCATCCCAGTACTAACCAGGCCCTGAACAGGCTGTCTCCATCCCAGTACTAACCAGGCCCGACCCTGAACAGGCTGTCTCCATCCCAGTACTAACCAGGCCCGACCCTGAACAGGCTGTCTCCATCCCAGTACTAACCAGGCCCTGAACAGGCTGTCTCCATCCCAGCACTAACCAGGCCCTGAACAGGCTGTCTCCATCCCAGTACTAACCAGGCCCGACCCTGAACAGGCTGTCTCCATCCCAGTACTAACCAGGCCCTGAACAGGCTGTCTCCATCCCAGCACTAACCAGGCCCTGAACAGGCTGTCTCCATCCCAGCACTAACCAGGCCCTGAACAGGCTGTCTCCATCCCAGTACTAACCAGGCCGTCTCCATCCCAGTACTAACCAGGCCCGACCCTGAACAGGCTGTCTCCCATCCCAGCACTAACCAGGCCCTGAACAGGCTGTCTCCATCCCAGCACTAACCAGGCCCTGAACAGGCTGTCTCCCATCCCAGTACTAACCAGGCCCGGCCCTGAACAGGCTGTCTCCCATCCCAGCACTAACCAGGCCCTGAACAGGCTGTCTCCCATCCCAGTACTAACCAGGCCCGACCCTGAACAGGCTGTCTCCATCCCAGTACTAACCAGGCCCTGAACAGGCTGTCTCCATCCCAATACTAACCAGGCCCTGAACAGGCTGTCTCCATCCCAGTACTAACCAGGCCCTGAACAGGCTGTCTTTATCCCAGTACTAACCAGGCCCTGAACAGGCTGTCTCCATCCCAGCACTAACCAGGCCCTGAACAGGCTGTCTCCATCCCAGTACTAACCAGGCCCGACCCTGAACAGGCTGTCTCCATCCCAGTACTAACCAGGCCCTGAACAGGCTGTCTCCATCCCAATACTAACCAGGCCCTGAACAGGCTGTCTCCATCCCAGTACTAACCAGGCCCTGAACAGGCTGTCTTTATCCCAGTACTAACCAGGCCCTGAACAGGCTGTCTCCCATCCCAGTACTAACCAGGCCCTGAACAGGCTGTCTCCATCCCAGTACTAACCAGGCCCGACCCTGAACAGGCTGTCTCCATCCCAGTACTAACCAGGCCCGACCCTGAACAGGCTGTCTCCATCCCAGTACTAACCAGGCCCTGAACAGGCTGTCTCCATCCCAGCACTAACCAGGCCCTGAACAGGCTGTCTCCATCCCAGTACTAACCAGGCCCGACCCTGAACAGGCTGTCTCCATCCCAGTACTAACCAGGCCCTGAACAGGCTGTCTCCATCCCAGCACTAACCAGGCCCTGAACAGGCTGTCTCCATCCCAGCACTAACCAGGCCCTGAACAGGCTGTCTCCATCCCAGTACTAACCAGGCCGTCTCCATCCCAGTACTAACCAGGCCCGACCCTGAACAGGCTGTCTCCCATCCCAGCACTAACCAGGCCCTGAACAGGCTGTCTCCATCCCAGTACTAACCAGGCCCGACCCTGAACAGGCTGTCTCCATCCCAGTACTAACCAGGCCCGACCCTGAACAGGCTGTCTCCATCCCAGTACTAACCAGGCCCTGAACAGGCTGTCTCCATCCCAGCACTAACCAGGCCCTGAACAGGCTGTCTCCCATCCCAGTACTAACCAGGCCCTGAACAGGCTGTCTCCATCCCAGCACTAACCAGGCCCTGAACAGGCTGTCTCCATCCCAGCACTAACCAGGCCCGACCCTGAACAGGCTGTCTCCATCCCAGTACTAACCAGGCCCTGAACAGGCTGTCTCCATCCCAGTACTAACCAGGCCCGACCCTGAACAGGCTGTCTCCATCCCAGCACTAACCAGGCCCGACCCTGAACAGGCTGTCTCCATCCCAGTACTAACCAGGCCCGACCCTGAACAGGCTGTCTCCATCCCAGTACTAACCAGGCCCGACCCTGAACAGGCTGTCTCCATCCCAGTACTAACCAGGCCCGACCCTGAACAGGCTGTCTCCATCCCAGCACTAACCAGGCCCGACCCTGAACAGGCTGTCTCCCATCCCAGTACTAACCAGGCCCGACCCTGAACAGGCTGTCTCCATCCCAGTACTAACCAGGCCCAACCCTGAACAGGCTGTCTCCATCCCAGTACTAACCAGGCCCTGAACAGGCTGTCTCCCATCCCAGTACTAACCAGGCCCGACCCTGAACAGGCTGTCTCCCATCCCAGTACTAACCAGGCCCGACCCTGAACAGGCTGTCTCCATCCCAGTACTAACCAGGCCCGACCCTGAACAGGCTGTCTCCATCCCAGCACTAACCAGGCCCGACCCTGAACAGGCTGTCTCCCATCCCAGTACTAACCAGGCCCGACCCTGAACAGGCTGTCTCCATCCCAGTACTAACCAGGCCCAACCCTGAACAGGCTGTCTCCATCCCAGTACTAACCAGGCCCTGAACAGGCTGTCTCCATCCCAGTACTAACCAGGCCCGACCCTGAACAGGCTGTCTCCATCCCAGTACTAACCAGGCCCGACCCTGAACAGGCTGTCTCCATCCCAGCACTAACCAGGCCCGACCCTGAACAGGCTGTCTCCCATCCCAGTACTAACCAGGCCCTGAACAGGCTGTCTCCCATCCCAGTACTAACCAGGCCCGGCCCTGAACAGGCTGTCTCCCATCCCAGCACTAACCAGGCCCTGAACAGGCTGTCTCCCATCCCAGTACTAACCAGGCCCGACCCTGAACAGGCTGTCTCCATCCCAGTACTAACCAGGCCCTGAACAGGCTGTCTCCATCCCAATACTAACCAGGCCCTGAACAGGCTGTCTCCATCCCAGTACTAACCAGGCCCTGAACAGGCTGTCTTTATCCCAGTACTAACCAGGCCCTGAACAGGCTGTCTCCCATCCCAGTACTAACCAGGCCCTGAACAGGCTGTCTCCATCCCAGTACTAACCAGGCCCGACCCTGAACAGGCTGTCTCCATCCCAGTACTAACCAGGCCCGACCCTGAACAGGCTGTCTCCATCCCAGTACTAACCAGGCCCTGAACAGGCTGTCTCCATCCCAGCACTAACCAGGCCCTGAACAGGCTGTCTCCATCCCAGTACTAACCAGGCCCGACCCTGAACAGGCTGTCTCCATCCCAGTACTAACCAGGCCCTGAACAGGCTGTCTCCATCCCAATACTAACCAGGCCCTGAACAGGCTGTCTCCATCCCAGTACTAACCAGGCCCTGAACAGGCTGTCTTTATCCCAGTACTAACCAGGCCCTGAACAGGCTGTCTCCCATCCCAGTACTAACCAGGCCCTGAACAGGCTGTCTCCATCCCAGTACTAACCAGGCCCGACCCTGAACAGGCTGTCTCCATCCCAGTACTAACCAGGCCCGACCCTGAACAGGCTGTCTCCATCCCAGTACTAACCAGGCCCTGAACAGGCTGTCTCCATCCCAGCACTAACCAGGCCCTGAACAGGCTGTCTCCATCCCAGTACTAACCAGGCCCGACCCTGAACAGGCTGTCTCCATCCCAGTACTAACCAGGCCCTGAACAGGCTGTCTCCATCCCAGCACTAACCAGGCCCTGAACAGGCTGTCTCCATCCCAGCACTAACCAGGCCCTGAACAGGCTGTCTCCATCCCAGTACTAACCAGGCCGTCTCCATCCCAGTACTAACCAGGCCCGACCCTGAACAGGCTGTCTCCCATCCCAGCACTAACCAGGCCCTGAACAGGCTGTCTCCATCCCAGCACTAACCAGGCCCTGAACAGGCTGTCTCCCATCCCAGTACTAACCAGGCCCGACCCTGAACAGGCTGTCTCCATCCCAGTACTAACCAGGCCCTGAACAGGCTGTCTCCATCCCAATACTAACCAGGCCCTGAACAGGCTGTCTCCATCCCAGTACTAACCAGGCCCTGAACAGGCTGTCTTTATCCCAGTACTAACCAGGCCCTGAACAGGCTGTCTCCATCCCAGCACTAACCAGGCCCTGAACAGGCTGTCTCCATCCCAGTACTAACCAGGCCCGACCCTGAACAGGCTGTCTCCATCCCAGTACTAACCAGGCCCTGAACAGGCTGTCTCCATCCCAATACTAACCAGGCCCTGAACAGGCTGTCTCCATCCCAGTACTAACCAGGCCCTGAACAGGCTGTCTTTATCCCAGTACTAACCAGGCCCTGAACAGGCTGTCTCCCATCCCAGTACTAACCAGGCCCTGAACAGGCTGTCTCCATCCCAGTACTAACCAGGCCCGACCCTGAACAGGCTGTCTCCATCCCAGTACTAACCAGGCCCGACCCTGAACAGGCTGTCTCCATCCCAGTACTAACCAGGCCCTGAACAGGCTGTCTCCATCCCAGCACTAACCAGGCCCTGAACAGGCTGTCTCCATCCCAGCACTAACCAGGCCCGACCCTGAACAGGCTGTCTCCCATCCCAGTACTAACCAGGCCCTGAACAGGCTGTCTCCATCCCAGCACTAACCAGGCCCTGAACAGGCTGTCTCCATCCCAGTACTAACCAGGCCCTGAACAGGCTGTCTCCATCCCAGTACTAACCAGGCCCTGAACAGGCTGTCTCCCATCCCAGCACTAACCAGGCCCTGAACAGGCTGTCTCCCATCCCAGTACTAACCAGGCCCGACCCTGAACAGGCTGTCTCCCATCCCAGTACTAACCAGGCCCTGAACAGGCTGTCTCCCATCCCAGCACTAACCAGGCCCTGAACAGGCTGTCTCCCATCCCAGTACTAACCAGGCCCGACCCTGAACAGGCTGTCTCCCATCCCAGTACTAACCAGGCCCTGAACAGGCTGTCTCCATCCCAGCACTAACCAGGCCCTGAACAGGCTGTCTCCATCCCAGTACTAACCAGGCCCTGAACAGGCTGTCTCCATCCCAGTACTAACCAGGCCCTGAACAGGCTGTCTCCCATCCCAGCACTAACCAGGCCCTGAACAGGCTGTCTCCCATCCCAGTACTAACCAGGCCCGACCCTGAACAGGCTGTCTCCCATCCCAGTACTAACCAGGCCCTGAACAGGCTGTCTCCCATCCCAGCACTAACCAGGCCCTGAACAGGCTGTCTCCCATCCCAGTACTAACCAGGCCCGACCCTGAACAGGCTGTCTCCCATCCCAGTACTAACCAGGCCCTGAACAGGCTGTCTCCATCCCAGTACTAACCAGGCCCGACCCTGAACAGGCTGTCTCCATCCCAGCACTAACCAGGCCCTGAACAGGCTGTCTCCATCCCAGTACTAACCAGGCCCTGAACAGGCTGTCTCCATCCCAGTACTAACCAGGCCCGACCCTGAACAGGCTGTCTCCATCCCAGTACTAACCAGGCCCTGAACAGGCTGTCTCCATCCCAATACTAACCAGGCCCTGAACAGGCTGTCTCCCATCCCAGTACTAACCA
This sequence comes from Coregonus lavaretus, assembly GCF_964263955.1. NCBI lineage: Eukaryota > Metazoa > Chordata > Actinopteri > Salmoniformes > Salmonidae > Coregonus > Coregonus lavaretus. Next base: position 134,136 of record NW_028164009.1, read on the forward strand.
GGCCCGACCCTGAACAGGCTGTCTCCATCCCAATACTAACCAGGCCCTGAACAGGCTGTCTCCATCCCAGCACTAACCAGGCCCGACCCTGAACAGGCTGTCTCCCATCCCAGTACTAACCAGGCCCGACCCTGAACAGGCTGTCTCCATCCCAGTACTAACCAGGCCCGACCCTGAACAGGCTGTCTCCATCCCAGTACTAACCAGGCCCGACCCTGAACAGGCTGTCTCCATCCCAGTACTAACCAGGCCCTGAACAGGCTGTCTCCATCCCAGTACTAACCAGGCCCGACCCTGAACAGGCTGTCTCCATCCCAGTACTAACCAGGCCCTGAACAGGCTGTCTCCCATCCCAGTACTAACCAGGCCCTGAACAGGCTGTCTCCCATCCCAGTACTAACCAGGCCCGACCCTGAACAGGCTGTCTCCATCCCAGTACTAACCAGGCCCTGAACAGGCTGTCTCCATCCCAGTACTAACCAGGCCCTGAACAGGCTGTCTCCCATCCCAGTACTAACCAGGCCCGACCCTGAACAGGCTGTCTCCATCCCAATACTAACCAGGCCCTGAACAGGCTGTCTCCATCCCAGCACTAACCAGGCCCGACCCTGAACAGGCTGTCTCCCATCCCAGTACTAACCAGGCCCGACCCTGAACAGGCTGTCTCCATCCCAGTACTAACCAGGCCCGACCCTGAACAGGCTGTCTCCATCCCAGTACTAACCAGGCCCGACCCTGAACAGGCTGTCTCCATCCCAGTACTAACCAGGCCCTGAACAGGCTGTCTCCATCCCAGTACTAACCAGGCCCGACCCTGAACAGGCTGTCTCCATCCCAGTACTAACCAGGCCCTGAACAGGCTGTCTCCCATCCCAGTACTAACCAGGCCCTGAACAGGCTGTCTCCCATCCCAGTACTAACCAGGCCCTGAACAGGCTGTCTCCATCCCAGTACTAACCAGGCCCTGAACAGGCTGTCTCCCATCCCAGTACTAACCAGGCCCTGAACAGGCTGTCTCCATCCCAGTACTAACCAGGCCCTGAACAGGCTGTCTCCATCCCAGTACTAACCAGGCCCTGAACAGGCTGTCTCCATCCCAGTACTAACCAGGCCCTGAACAGGCTGTCTCCATCCCAGCACTAACCAGGCCCGACCTAGCCTATGTAAATCTACTATCCCCCATAGTACGAAAGTCGACCTATTCTGTGCAATAAATAAATATTCCAAACATAGTCTGGGACAGTTGTGGGATGCGATAGATCCCAAATTAATACAACCACCAAAAACCTTTTAAAAGCATTGAGGCTGATGCAACAGATCAGAACGTTTAGCTTAAAATGTTAATAAACTATTTGGCTATTTTTTCACATTATAAGCGCAGCAATGTGCACACGGCAGTAGGCTATAAGCACGAATGTTCCAAAATGCAATCAATTAGCGGGAAAACACTGTTCTCCAAAAGTGACTGCAAGTGCGATTATGCATGTAATGCTTTATTATAAAGGTGCAGTTTTTAGGTGAAAATTATCTTCCCCAAACTTGAAACTCACGTGCCGCCTATGTATGCCAGTTAGGCTCTACACCGGTTGTAAAGCGGATTAATGTGCTTAATTTTAGGAAGTTGTTTGGCCACTTTAGTTGTGATACAAACCTTATCAAAACCTATAGGCCTATGGGCTAGGCTACATGAGGTGTATGGTTTGAAAAAGTCGCAAAAAACAGGCATTCTTGTCTCTTGCACACAAGCTGGGCATCATTCACAAGTGATAATACATCATTCACAAGTGATAATACATCATTCACAAGCGATAATACATCATTCACAAGCGATAATACATCATTCACAAGCGATAATACATCATTCACAAGTGATAATACATCATTCACAAGCGATAATACATCATTCACAAGCGATAATACATCATTCACAAGCGATAATACATCACTCACAAGCGATAATACATCATTCACAAGCAATAATGCATCACTCACAAGCGATGGCCTAATATTGTCACCCATCACACTACTCATTTTTTTGGTGTGTATTTGACACCCCATCTTGTCTCATCGCTGCAACTCCCCAACGGGCTCGGGGAGAGGCGAAGGTCGAGTCATGCGTCCTCCGAAACATGACCCGGCTAACCGCGCTCCTTAACACCCGCCAGCTTAACCCGGAAGCCAGCCGCACCAATGTGTCGGAGGAAACACCGTTCAACTGGCAACCGTGGTCAGCCTGCAGGCACCCGGCCCGCCACAAGGAGTCGCTAGGGCACGATGAGCCAAGTAAGGCCCCCCCCGGCCAAACCCTCCCCTAACCAGACGACGCTGGGCCAATTGTGCGCCGTCCTGTGGGACTCCCGTCCACGGCCAGTTGTGGCACAGCCTGGGAATGAACCCAGGTCTGTAGTGACGTCTCTACTGCGATGTAGTGCCTTAGACCGCTGCAGCACTCAGGAGCCCCCCCCCCTCCATCACACTATTCTTCAGTTAATCTTTGCATATACTAAATAATATGTGTGAAATTTGTTTTGATTTAGAATGGACCATTATCATGCGGGGGGGGGGGGGGTACATAGCAAATGGAGGCACTTTTCCTGTGGTTCATTTTCATGCCAGCCAGGTAGGCTATACTCCTGTTGTAAAGAGAAGCAATGTGCTTAATATTAGGAAAGTTGAGAAATAAATATAGTAGGCCTAGCCTATAGAAAGCTGATGGGATCCTCCTCTTTTTATTAGAGGCCATCACTCTGTTTTCTCCCGCAACTGCATAGCCTATAGAAATGTTGCGCAGTATGAGCTCATGGGCTCTCATGAAGTGTTCGATTAGATTTTCGATGACCTTTGCATTGATGTCTGAGTGATTAGAGGGACAGTAGAGTGCTGATTACCAGGCAGTTAGCAGGTTTGGTAGGCTACTAATGACCAGCAGCAGCATCAGAGCTTGGAGAAGCCAACTGTAGTTACCTTGGAATTTGACTGTGGTCATGACTTGGGAACTCCGGTGTGGCGGTAATATGGTTAACCGTAACATCCCTACCCTTGGCTCATCTCTGCAGCTCTTCAATGGGCTCGGGTGAGGTCGAAGGTCGAGTCATGCGTCCTCTGAAACATAATAATA
>NW_028164008.1:0-12500 GCF_964263955.1 Coregonus lavaretus
TCTCTGTCTCTCTCTCGATGTCTCTCTCTGTCTCTATATCTCTCTCTCTGTCTCCATCTCTCTCTTTCTCTATATCTCTCTCTCTGTCTCTTGCTCTCTCTCTCTCTGTCTCTCTCTCTCTCTGTCTCTCTATCTCTTGCTCTCTCTGTGTCTCTCTCTCTCTATATCTCTCTGTCTCTATATCTCTCTGTCTCTATGTCTCTGTCTCTCTCTGTCCCTGTCCCTGTCCCCCTCCCTCCTCTCTCTCTCTCTCTCTCTCTCTCTCTCTCTCTCTCTCTCTCTCTCTCTCTCTCTCTCTCTCTCTCTCTCTCTCTCTCTCTTTCTCTCTCTCTCTATCTCTCTCTCTCTCTCTCTCACTCTCTCTCTCTGCATGCTGGGAGTGTTTGGTGCTGCTGGGAATTGTTTGAGTGAGTGCTAAGTGCGAGTGTTGTGTAGAGTTAGATATCCTGGGTTTTCCTTTTCTTGGTGATATCCTTTTTTCTTCTATGCATGATTAAGGTTATTATTTCTATTTTCTTGTTGTGGTAGAATTAAGTATATTGTTTTTCGTGTCGAAATTACCCTGATTTTGGTGGGGATGGCACGGCTTTAGGTGTGTTACTGAAGCTACTGTCACGGTGGAAGAGGTTCTGGTCGCCGTAGGAGAGAAGGTAGGATATGAGAATGTTGCTTATGCGTCACGGATGAATAAAGCGGTGGTGGTATTTCTTAAAGAAGAGCGCCTTGTTGATCGTATGGTTGAGCATGGCATACTTCTTAAAGGAATGTTTATTCAAGTTACGCCGCTTTTTTCTCCGTCAACAAGGGTAACGATTTCAAATGTACCGCCGTTCATTCCAAATGAGCTATTGGAGCGCGAGTTATTGCGCTTTGGGAAGTTTGCAAGTTCAATTAAGGTTGTCCCATTGGGTTGCAAACACCCGGCGTTGAAACAGGTAATGTCCTTTCGGCGACAGGTGTTTATGTTTTTGGACTCACCGGAGCAGACTTTGGAGTTATCGTTTAAAGTCAAGTATGACAATAGACTGTATATGGCTTATGCTAGTACGGGTAGTCAATGGTGTTTTGAGTGTGGGGATGTTGGTCATAAGCGACATGCTTGCCCGAAAAGGGAGAAGGCAGAGGGAGGGGCACAGGTGGTCCTCGTAACGCCTGGGCCCACTGATGTAGGAAGAGGTGGGCTGACAGTGGTAGAGCAGCCACACGCATCTGTTGCTGAGGAACAAGTTGTCCGTGATGAGTGCACAGAGGTGCAACTTGTACCAGAGGGAAATGTTATGCAGCAGAAAAACATTGTTGTAGAAGGTAAGGATGGATCTGAAGGGCCATTTCCTCAGACTGGTGAGGAGGTGCCCAGTACGAGTGCTGTGGTACAGGAGGGGGTACATGTGGAGCTAATCTCCCAGGTAGTGGAGGAGATGCCCACTACAAGTAATGGGTTACAGGAGAGGGTTCATGTGGAGCTAATCTCCCAGGTAGTGGAGGAAATGCCCACTATGAGTGCTGGGGTACAGGGGGGGCTAGTCTCCCAGGTAGTGGAGGAGATGCCCACTACGAGTAATGGGGTTCAGGTGGGGCTAGTCTCCCAGGTAGTGGAGGAGATGCCCACTACGAGTAATGGGGTTCAGGTGGGGCTAGTCTCCCAGGTAGTGGAGGAGATGCCCACTACGAGTAATGGGGTTCAGGTGGGGCTAGTCTCCCAGGTAGTGGAGGAGATGCCTGGTACGAGTGATGGTGTGCAAGTGGGGAGTGTTGAAAGGGATGTGGTAGAGGGGAGTCAGTGGTCTGTGGCCTCAGTTGAGGAGGATCAGGAGAAGGATATGGATATCTCTCTTGATACGATATCAGCTGGTGAGGACTCAATTTACGATCTAGAGGAGGTAAATGGGTTTCTGGATCAGACTTTTGGGAAATCTGTCAAATTGGCAGATTATTTTGATGTTGATAAGTTTGTGAGGTCAGCTGTGATGTTACAGAAGACGGTGGGGTTAGACCAGTTGAGTGAGAAGAAGCGGTTTCGATTGAGGAAATTTGTTACTGCTGTTGCAGCAGCAAAAGGTGGTGGGAAACGTGGTCAGGTTAAGAGAAAAATTAAATAATGATGATGATTATGCCTCATAGGGTGTTCTATTCTCTTTGTCTGGTTTCTCTGTGGTATCTTCTGCTTTTCCTTTTTCTTTTCTATATGGAGGTACTAAGGGTAGGTTCTCTCAATATTAATGGAGGAAGGGACAGGAATAAGAGGGCTTGGGTATTAGAAGTAATAAAACAGAAAAGGCTTAATGTAGTTTTCCTACAGGAGACACATAGTGATGAGGAAAATGAGGTTGACTGGGGTATGTGGTGGGAGGGACAGCATATACTCAGTCATGGTACTAATTTCAGTGCTGGGGTGGCAATCTTGTTTTCTTCAGGCTTAGGGGTGACTGTGGTATCTAAAACAGAGATTGTCAAGGGTCGGGTTTTATTGGTCAAGGTGGATGTTATGTTTTTTTTTTTTTTTTTTTGAATGTTTATGCTCCTAATGAGGGTACAGATCGTATTGTTGGTTTTGATAAAATAAAGGAAACCTTAAGACAGTGTGACCAAGAGGGGTGTATGGTTTTAGGGGGGGACTGGAACTGTACAGTGGATTTTACTGTTGATCGCACCGCTGAAGAACCTCACCTGCGGTCAGCAATTTGTCTGTCTGGTCTATTAACTGAGTTTGAGCTTTCTGATGTGTGGAAAGTAAGGAATGCAAAAGTTAGGCAGTACACATGGCTAAAAGTTCATGAAGGTCATGTCAGTGCAGCAAGGTTAGACAGGTTGTATGTATCTGAGCAATACTGTAGTAGGGTTGGAAGGTGTGACATTACTCCTGTGGGTTTCTCTGATCACCATATTGTCACTGTTGATATTCACTTGTCCTGTCCACGAAGGTCATCATCTTATTGGTATTTTAATGTTAAATTGTTACATGATGTCATGTTTTGTGAAAGGTTTTTGTTGTTTTGGGAAAAATTGAGGGTTAAAAAAGGGAATTTTGAGTCCTTGAGACAAAGGTGGGAGGTTGGGAAGGCCCAAATACGATTATTTTGTCAACAGTATACAGCTCTGTCTCGAATTGAAGTTAAAGAGACTATCAGGGCCCTTGAACAGGACATTAAATCTATTGAATTGAAGTTGCTCACTCAGAATGACCCCGGACTAGTCATGAACTTACAGGACAAGAAACATGAACTGAGGTCGTTTTTGCATGAAAGAGTGAAGGGTGCCTTGATTAGGTCTCGTTTCGCTTCCCTCAAGGATATGGATGCTCCTAGTGTTTAAAAAAAAAACCTAGGACAGTCGACATTGCAACGTAAACAGATGGTCTGCCTTCGTCTCCCTGATGGGAAGGTGACCACGGATGACAGTGAAATGCGTCAACATGCCGTGGATTTCTATTCTGCCCTCTATAAGGCGGAGGATTGTGACTCTCTGTGTACTGAACAGTTGTTACACGGTCTTCCTCAATTGGGACCTGAGCAAAGAGTCGCATTGGACTCTGACATTACACTGCAAGAGCTGTCCACAGCAGTTATGCAGCTCTCAACAGGCCGAGCCCCTGGCATTGATGGTTTACCATCTGAGTTTTATAAGCACTTTTGGGGGTCTATTGGGGAGGATTTTTATGAAGTGGTGTGTGAATCTTTTCATGAGGGCTCTCTTCCTGTATCTTGTCAACGTACGGTACTTTCACTGTTGCCAAAAAAGGGGGATTTGGCTCTCATAAAAAATTGGAGACCTGTTGTTTTGCTGTGTGCAGAATATAAAATTGTTTCTAAATGTCTCTCAAACAGGTTGAAAGAGTATTTGGGATTGTTGGTCCACAAGGACCAGTCCTACTGTGTACCCGATTGCTCTATTGTTGACAACTTGTTTCTAATAAGAGATGTTTTAGACATTTGTAAACTGTCTGATGTAAATGTGGGTTTACTTTCTTTGGATCAGGAGAAGGCTTTTGATCGTGTGGACCACCAGTACTTGTTTAAAACAATGAAAGCCTTTGGGTTTGGGGATGTTTTTTTGTCTTGGATGAATTTACTGTATGCTGGGGCCTCGTGTATGGTGAAGGTGGGCGGTGGTTTGAGTTGCCCCATCCCTGTCCAAAGGGGCATCAGGCAGGGATGCCCAATTTCAGGGCAATTATACAGTCTGGCGATTGAACCAATGCTTTGTTTTTTAAGAGCGAAGCTTACTGGTTTCTCTGTGCCAGGTGTAATGAAGGGTCCCACGATAGCACTGTCTGCGTATGCAGATGACGTGACAGTTTTTATTACAGGGGGTGAGGATGTTAAGGTTCTCTCAGACGCTTTAAAGGTGTATGAGGGGGCCTCCTCAGCTAGAGTCAATTGGGGAAAGAGTGAAGCGCTGTGGGCAGGCCAGCTTCAGATGGGGTCCGCTCCACGGTTACCAGGGGGGCTTCAGTGGGGCAGAGATGGGATGAAGACTTTGGGGTTTTTTCTAGGCTCCGATGTCTTTCAGAAAAAGAACTGGGAGGGTGTAGTGGAGAAAGTGTGTGCCAGATTGTCTAGGTGGAAATGGGTGCTGCCCCAGCTGTCTTATAGGGGAAGGGTACTGGTAGCTAATAATCTTGCTGCCTCTACCCTGTGGCACAGACTAATGATTTTACAGCCACCAAAGGGTCTGATACAAGAGCTTCAGAGGACCCTTGTCAATTTCTTCTGGTCTGGACAACATTGGATTAAAGCTTCAGCCCTGTACCTGCCACTGCACGAGGGTGGGCAAGGCCTGGTGGACATTTCTTTCAGGATCATGGCTTTCCGGCTTCAAGCAGCCCAGAGACTGTTGTACAGTGACGGTTCTAGCTGGGTTGACACAGCCTACGCATTGATGAGGAGAGCGGGCTGTTTGGGTTTAGACAAGCACCTTTTCCTCTTAAAGCTGGAGGGGGGTGAGTTGCCTGGCCTGACTCCATTTTATGAGTCTGTTATGCAGGCTTGGAGAGTTCTGGTCAAGTCCCGTAAGGCCTGCACGCCACCAGGGATGTGGCTTTTTGAAGAGCCTCTTTTTCACAACACTGCCATCCAGTCCCGTGTTCTGGGTTCAGCTAGCCTACGTTCATGCCTGTTAGGCGTGGGGTGTACTAAGCTGGGTCATCTGATGTGGAACAGGAATAGGTCGTTGGAGGAGCTGGGAGAAAGAGCGGGGATCCGATCGTCTCGCCTACTGAGGAAGGTCGTTGCTGAGGTCTGTGACTCCTTGCCAGTACTTCATCTGCAGTATGTGACTGACACTTCCAATTCTGATCGGTGGAAGGAGGTTCTGGATGATGTGTTCCCTGCACTGATTGTTAGTGCTGCGGCGGGGGCATTCGAGGAGGACGTGGGGATGCTGCTTTCCTTCGATACCCCGGAGCTGGGGGAGTTCAAGGAGGTGGGAAAGAAGGCCATGTACAGAATATGTGTAAAGGTGTCCCATGCCTCTTCCCTGGAAGGGGTAAAATCGACGAGGTGGGCGGGTGTGCTTGGTCCAGGTGCCTCCCCAAAAGGCTGTTGGCGATCATTATACAAACTGCCTATTGATAAGAGGACAGCTGACCTCCAATGGAGGATAATACATGGAGCCATAGCCACCAACATGTATCTGGTACACCTGGATCCTACTGTTGGGGAGGGGTGTCCATTCTGTGCTGAGTCTGAAACTCTGGCACATCTGTTTTTACAGTGTCCCAGGTTGGTTGGGATGATTGACCTGATCACTAATTGGTTATCAGCTCTGGGAGAGGTTTTCTCTTCCCAACTGTATATATTTGGGCCAAAGTACAGGTTTAGTCAGAAAGGTGTAGTTGTGTTGCTTAATTTTGTGTTAGGGGCAGCAAAATTAGCCATATGGAAGACCCGAAGGAACAGTATTCGGGGACAGGGGTCTGTGGATGTGATGGGAATGCTGGAGGGAATGTTGGCAGCAAGACTAAGGGTTGAGTTTGCCTATTATAAACTTGTCAACAATATTGATCTGTTTATGAGTATATGGGGTATTCAGAGGCTGTTGTGTTCAGTTACTGTGGAGGAGGAATTGGAGTTGTGTTTTTAATTGATGTGTAAATACGGTTTTGTATGAGTATTTGTGTGGTGGGCTCCCACACCCAATAAAGATGATTTAAAACTCAACTCTCTCTGTCTCTTGCTCTCTGTCTCTCTCTCTCTCTTGCTCTCTATCTGTCTCTCTCTCTCTCTCTCGCTCTCTCTCTCTCTCTCTCTCTCTCTCTCTCTCTCTCTCTCTCTCTCTCTCTCTCTCTCTCTCTCTCTCTCTCTCGCTCTCTCTGTCTCTATATCTCTGTCTCTCTCTCTATGTCTCTCTCTGTCTCTATATCTCTCTCTCTGTCTCCATCTCTCTCTGTCTCTATATCTCTCTCTGTGTCTTGATCTCTATCTGTCTCTTCCTCTCTCTCTCTCTGTCTCTCTCTCTCTGTCTCTCTATCTCTTGCTCTCTCTCTCTCTATATCTCTCTGTCTCTATATCTCTCTGTCTCTATGTCTCTGTCTCTCTCTGTCCCTGTCCCTGTCCCTGTCCCCCCCCCCTCTCTCTCTCTCTCTCTCTCTGTCTCTCTGTCTATATCTCTCTCTGTCTCTTGCTCTCTCTCTGTCTCTTGCTCTCTCTCTCTCTCTCTCTCTCTCTCTCTCTCTCTCTCTCTCTCTCTCTGTCTCTCTCTCTCTCTATATATATATATATATATATCTGTCTCTATATCTCTGTCTCTCTCTCTATGTCTCTCTCTGTCTCTATATCTCTCTCCCTGTCTCTGTCTCTCTCTGTCTCTCTCTCTCTCTCTCTGTCTTGGTCTCTCTCTCTCTCTTGCTCTCTCTCTGTCTCTCTCTCTCTCTCTCTTTCTTCCTCTCTCTCTCTCTGCATGCTGGGAGTGTTTGGTGCTGCTGGGAATTGTTTGAGTGAGTGCTAAGTGCGAGTGTTGTGTAGAGTTAGATATCCTGGGTTTTCCTTTTCTTGGTGATATCCTTTTTTCTTCTATGCATGATTAAGGTTATTATTTCTATTTTCTTGTTGTGGTAGAATTAAGTATATTGTTTTTTCGTGTTGAAATTACCCTGATTTTGGTGGGGATGGCGGCCCGAATCGGGACGCCGTCCCTGTCACTTCGGCACGGCTTTAGGTGTGTTACTGAAGCTACTGTCACGGTGGAGGAGGTTCTGGTCGCCGTTGGAGAGAAGGTAGGATATGAGAATGTTGCTTATGCGTCACAGATGAATAAAGCGGTGGTGGTATTTCTTAAAGAAGAGCGCCTTGTTGATCGTATGGTTGAGCATGGCATACTTCTTAAAGGAATGTTTATTCAAGTTACGCCGCTTTTTTCTCCGTCAACAAGGGTAACGATTTCAAATGTACCGCCGTTCATTCCAAATGAGCTATTGGAGCGCGAGTTATTGCGCTTTGGGAAGTTTGCAAGTTCAATTAAGGTTGTCCCATTGGGTTGCAAACACCCGGCGTTGAAACAGGTAATGTCGTTTCGGCGACAGGTGTTTATGTTTTTGGACTCACCGGAGCAGACTTTGGAGTTATCGTTTAAAGTCAAGTATGACAATAGACTGTATATGGCTTATGCTAGTACGGGTAGTCAACAGTGTTTTGAGTGTGGGGTTGTTGGTCATAAGCGACATGCTTGCCCGAAAAGGGAGAAGGCAGAGGGAGGGGCGCAGGTGGTCCTCGTAACGCCTGGGCCCACTGATGTAGGAAGAGGTGGGCTGACAGTGGTAGAGCAGCCACACGCATCTGTTGCTGAGGAACAAGTTGTCCGTGTTGAGGGCACAGAGGTGCAACTTGTACCAGAGGGAAATGTTATGCAGCAGAAAAATATTGTTGTAGAAGGTAAGGATGGATCTGAAGGGCCATTTCCTCAGACTGGTGAGGAGGTGCCCAGTACGAGTGCTGTGGTACAGGAGGGGGTACATGTGGAGCTAATCTCCCAGGTAGTGGAGGAGATGCCCACTACAAGTAATGGGTTACAGGAGAGGGTTCATGTGGAGCTAATCTCCCAGGTAGTGGAGGAGATGCCCACTATGAGTGCTGGGGTACAGCGGGGGGGGGGGGGGGTTCATGTGGAGCTAGGTTCCCAGGTAGTGGAGGAGATGCCCACTATGAGTGCTGGGGTACAGGGGGGGGTTCATGTGGAGCTAGGTTCCCAGGTAGTGGAGGAGATGCCCACTACGAGTAATGGGGTTCAGGTGGGGCTAGTCTCCCAGGTAGTGGAGGAGATGCCCACTACGAGTAATGGGGTTCAGGTGGGGCTAGTCTCCCAGGTAGTGGAGGAGATGCCTGGTACGAGTGATGGGGTGCAAGTGGGGATTGTTGAAAGGGATGTGGTAGAGGGGAGTCAGTGGTCTGTGGCCTCAGTTGAGGAGGATCAGGAGAAGGATATGGATATCTCTCTTGATACGATATCAGCTGGTGAGGACTCAATTTATGATCTAGAGGAGGTAAATGGGTTTCTGGATCAGACTTTTGGGAAATCTGTCAAATTGGCAGATTATTTTGATGTTGATAAGTTTGTGAGGTCAGCTGTGATGTTACAGAAGATGGTGGGGTTAGACCAGTTGAGTGAGAAGAAGCGGTTTCGCTTGCAGCAGCAGCAAAAGGTGGTGGGAAACGTGGTCAGGTTAAGAGAAAATTTAAATAATGATGATGATTATGCCTCATAGGGTGTTCTATTCTCTTTGTCTGGTTTCTCGGTGGTATCTTCTGCTTTTCCTTTTCTATATGGAGGTACTAAGGGTAGGTTCACTCAATATTAATGGAGGAAGGGACAGGAATAAGAGGGCTTGGGTATTAGAAGTAATAAAACAGAAAAGGCTTAATGTAGTTTTCCTACAGGAGACACATAGTGATGAGGAAAATGAGGTTGACTGGGGTATGTGGTGGGAGGGACAGCATATACTCAGTCATGGTACTAATTTCAGTGCTGGGGTGGCAATCTTGTTTTCTTCAGGCTTAGGGGTGACTGTGGTATCTACAACAGAGATTGTCAAGGGTCGGGTTTTATTGGTCAAGGTGGATGTTATGGGGTTTTTGTTTGTTTTTTTGAATGTTTATGCTCCTAATGAGGGTACAGAGCATATTGCTGGTTTTGATAAAATAAAGGAAACCTTAAGACAGTGTGACCAAGAGGGTGTATGGTTTTAGGGGGGGACTGGAACTGTACAATGGATTTTACTGTTGATCGCACCGCTGAAGAACCTCACCTGCGGTCAGCAATTTGTCTGTCTGGTCTATTAACTGAGTTTGAGCTTTCTGATGTGTGGAGAGTAAGGAATGCAAAAGTTAGGCAGTACACATGGCTAAAAGTTAATGAAGGTCATGTCAGTGCAGCAAGGTTAGACAGGTTGTATGTATCTGAGCAATACTGTAGTAGGGTTGGAAGGTGTGACATTACTCCTGTGGGTTTCTCTGATCACCATATTGTCACTGTTGATATTCACTTGTCCTGTCCACGAAGGTCATCATCTTATTGGTATTTTAATGTTAAATTGTTACATGATGTCATGTTTTGTGAAAGGTTTTTGTTGTTTTGGGGAAAATGGAGGGTTACAAAAGGGAATTTTGAGTCCTTGACACAATGGTGGGAGGTTGGGAAGGCCCAAATACGATTATTTAGTCAACAGTATACTGCTCTGTCTCAAATTGAAGTTAAAGAGACTATCAGGGCCCTTGAACAGGACATTACATCTATTGAATTGAAGTTGCTCACTCAGAATGACCCCGGACTAGTCATGAACTTACAGGACAAGAAACATGAACTGAGGTCGTTTTTGCATGAAAGAGTGAAGGGTGCCTTGATTAGGTCTCGTTTCGCTTCCCTCAAGGATATGGATGCTCCTAGTGTTTAAAAAAAAAACCTAGGACAGTCGACATTGCAACGTAAACAGATGGTCTGCCTTCGTCTCCCTGATGGGAAGGTGACCACGGATGACAGTGAAATGCGTCAACATGCCGTGGATTTCTATTCTGCCCTCTATAAGGCGGAGGATTGTGACTCTCTGTGTACTGAACAGTTGTTACACAGTCTTCCTCAATTGGGACCTGAGCAAAGAGTCGCATTGGACTCTGACATTACACTGCAAGAGCTGTCCACAGCATTTATGCAGCTCTCAACAGGCCGAGCCCCTGGCATTGATGGTTTACCATCTGAGTTTTATAAGCACTTTTGGGGGTCTATTGGGGAGGATTTTTATGAAGTGGTGTGTGAATCTTTTCATGAGGGCTCTCTTCCTGTATCTTGTCAACGTGCGGTACTTTCACTGTTGCCAAAAAAGGGGGATTTGGCTCTCATAAAAAATTGGAGACCTGTTGCTTTGCTGTGTGCAGAATATAAAATTGTTTCTAAGTGTCTCTCATACAGGTTGAAAGAGTATCTGGGATTGTTGGTCCACAAGGACCAGTCCTACTGTGTACCTGATCGCTCTATTGTTGACAACTTGTTTCTAATAAGAGATGTTTTAGACATTTGTAAACTGTCTGATGTAAATGTGGGTTTACTTTCTTTGGATCAGGAGAAGGCTTTTGATCGTGTGGACCACCAGTACTTGTTTAAAACAATGAAAGCCTTTGGGTTTGGGGATGTTTTTTTGTCTTGGATGAATTTACTGTATGCTGGGGCCTCGTGTATGGTGAAGGTGGGGGGTGGTTTGAGTTGTCCCATCCCTGTCCAAAGGGGCATCAGGCAGGGATGCCCAATTTCAGGGCAGTTATATAGTCTGGCGATTGAACCAATGCTTTGTTTTTTAAGAGCGAAGCTTACTGGTTTCTCTGTGCCAGGTGTAATGAAGGGTCCCACGATAGCACTGTCTGCGTATGCAGATGACGTGACAGTTTTTATTACAGGGGGTGAGGATGTTAAGGTTCTCTCAGACGCTTTAAAGGTGTATGAGGGGGCCTCCTCAGCTAGAGTCAATTGGGGAAAGAGTGAAGCGCTGTGGGCAGGCCAGCTTCAGATGGGGTCCGCTCCACGGTTACCAGGGGGGCTTCAGTGGGGCAGAGATGGGATGAAGACTTTGGGGTTTTTTCTAGGCTCCGGTGTCTTTCAGAAAAAGAACTGGGAGGGTGTAGTGGAAAAAGTGTGTGCCAGACTGTCAAGATGGAAATGGGTGCTGCCCCAGCTGTCTTATAGGGGAAGGGTACTGGTAGCTAATAATCTTGCTGCCTCTACCCTGTGGCACAGACTAATGATTTTACAGCCACCAAAGGGTCTGATACAAGAGCTTCAGAGGACCCTTGTCAACTTCTTCTGGTCTGGACAACATTGGATTAAAGCTTCAGCCCTGTACTTGCCACTGCATGAGGGTGGGCAAGGCCTGGTGGACATTTCTTCCAGGATCATGGCTTTCCGGCTTCAAGCAGCACAGAGACTGTTGTACAGTGACGGTTCTAGCTGGGTTGACACAACCTACACATTGATGAGGAGAGTGGGCTGTTTGGGCTTAGACAAGCACCTTTTCCTTTTAAAGCTGGAGGGGGGTGAGTTGCCTGGCCTGACTCCATTTTATGAGTCTGTTATGCAGGCTTGGAGAGTTCTGGTCAAGTCCCGTAAGGCCTGCACGCCACCAGGGATGTGGCTTTTTGAAGAGCCTCTTTTCCATAACACTGCCATCCAGTCCCGTGTTCTGGGTTCAGCTAGCCTACGTTCATGCCTGTTAGGCGTGGGGTGTACTAAGCTGAATCATCTGATGCGGAACAGGAATAGGTCGTTGGAGGAGCTGGGAGAAAGAGCGGGGATCAGATCATCTCGCCTACTGAGGAAGGTCGTCGCTGAGGTCTGTGACTCCTTGCCAGTACTTCATCTGCAGTATGTGACTGACACTTCCAATTCTGATCGGTGGAAGGAGGGTCTGGATTATGTGTTCCCTGCACTGATTGTTAGTGCTGCGGCGGGGGCATTCGAGGAGGACGTGGGGATGCTGCTTTCCTTTGATACCCCGGAGCTGGGGGAGTTCAAGGAGGTGGGAAAGAAGGCCATGTACATAATATGTGTAAAGGTGTCCCACGCCTCTTCCCTGGAAGGGGTAAAATCGACGAGGTGGGCGGGTGTGCTTGGTCCAGGTGCCTCCCCAAAAGGCTGTTGGCGATCATTATACAAACTGCCTATTGATAAGAGGACAGCTGACCTCCAATGGAGGATAATACATGGAGCCATAGCCACCAATATGCATCTGGTACACCTGGATCCTACTGTTGGGGAGGAGTGTCCATTCTGTGCTGAGCCTGAAACTCTGGCACATCTGTTTTTACAGTGTCCCAGGTTGGTCGGGATGATTGACCTGATCACAAATTGGTTCTCAACGTTGGGAGATGTTTTCTCTTCTCAACTGTATATATTTGGGCCAAAGTATAGGCTTAGCCAAAAAGGTGTAGTTGTGTTGCTTAATTTTGTGTTAGGGGCAGCAAAATTAGCGATATGGAAGACCAGAAAGAACAGTATTCGGGGACAGGGGTCTGTGGATGTGGTGG
>NW_028164007.1:0-7500 GCF_964263955.1 Coregonus lavaretus
TGAGTGGGCAGGGAGTGTGGGCTTGGTGGTCGTGGTTCTGGAGCCCAGGCCATCCAGGGAGTGAGCTGCAGTCTCAGGCCGAGTGAGAGAGGGTTTCACTGGGCATGGAGTGTAGAGATGGAGGCAATGAGCTCCAGAGGTCACAAAGGTCAATGTGGGCCTGCATGGCTGTCAGCAGGGCCACAGAGAGAAGGCCCAAGTGAATAGGTGTGTCTGTGTGAGTGAGTGAACCTGTCTCATAGGGGGGCAGAGCAGGCATCCCCTTTGGGGGCTGTCTGCTCTGTCCCCCTTTTTTTTTGGCCTCCTATACCTCTGGAGGTCAAGGGAGTAAGCTGTACTCTCAAGCCCATGTGAGAGAGGCTTTTAATGGGAAGAGAGAGTTTAAAAAGAGGCATGGAGCTCCAGAGGTCACAAAGGTCAATGTGGGCCTGCATGGATGTCAGCAGGGCATGAGGGAGAAGGCCCAAGTGAATAGGTGTGTCTGTGTGAGTGAGTGAACCTGTCTCATAGGGGGCAGAGCAGGCATCCCCTTTGGGGGCTGTCTGCTCTGTCCCCCTTTTTTTTTGGCCTCCTATACCTCTGGAGGTCAAGGGAGTAAGCTGTACTCTCAAGCCCATGGGAGAGAGGGTTTTAATAGGGAGAGAGTGATTAAAAAGAGGCATGGTGCTCCAGGGGAGTGAGCTGTACTCTCATGCCCATGGGAGATGCCCTTTACTAGGCAGGGAGTTTAGAACAAGGTGCATGGAGCTCCAGAGGTCACAAAGGTCAATGTGGGCCTGCATGGATGTCAGCAGGGCATGAGGGAGAAGGCCCAAGTGAATAGGTTTGTCTGTGTGTGTCTGTGTGAGTGAGTGAGTGAGTGTGTGTGTGAACCTTTCCCACAGGAGGGCAGCACTGTGCAGGCAGCTCCAATGGAGGCTGGCTGCTCTGTGCCCATGTATTATTTGTTCTCTCTCTCTCTCTCTCCCCTTTCTTCTGGCCTGCTGGGTCACTTTTGTGTGTGGAGGGCTGGACTCTGTCTCACCCATCCCAGCCATGGGCACCCAGAATGCCCATGTGTGAGTCAGGAGCCCTCCCCTGGTTCTCCTAGTGAAAATGACTGTGGCGCCCCCCTGTGGATGGATCTTGGTGGGGGTGCTTGGACCCCTTCTTGGGGTCCCCCCCAAGCCAGCCATGCCGACCAAGGGCACCCAAAACCCCCATGTGTGAGTGAAAAGCCTCCCCTGGGTCCCCATAGTGAAATCCGGCCTAAAGTGACCTGTGGCGCCCCCCTGTGGATGGATCCGGCTGTGGGGTCTTGGACCCCTTCTTGGGGTCCCCCCCAAGCCAGCCATGCCGACCAAGGGCACCCAAAACCCCCATGTGTGAGTGAAAAGCCTCCCTGGGTCCCCATAGTGAAATCCGGCCTAAAGTGACCTGTGGCGCCCCCCTGTGGATGGATCCGGCTGTGGGGTCTTGGACCCCTTCTTGGGGTCCCCCCCAAGCCATCCATGCCGGCCATGGGCACCCAAAACCCCCATGTGTGAGTGAACAGCCTCCCCTGGGTACCCATAGTGAAATCAGGCTTAAAGTGACCTGTGGCGCCCCCTGTGGATGGATCTTGGTGGGGGTGCTTGGACCCCTTCTTGGGGTCTCCTCCAAGCCAGCCATGCCGACCATGGGCACCCAAAACCCCCATGTGTGAGTGAACAGCCTCCCCAGTGTACCCATAGTGAAATCAGGCTTAAAGTGACCTGTGGCGCCCCCCTGTGGATGGATCTTGGTGGGGGTGCTTGGACCCCTTCTTGGGGTCTCCCCCAAGCCAGCCATGCCGACCAAGGGCACCCAAAACCCCCATGTGTGAGTGAACAGCCTCCCCAGTGTCCCCCCAGTGAAATCAGGCCTAAAGTGACCTGTGGCGCCCCCTGTGGATGGATTCGGCTGTGGGTGCTTGGACCCCTTCTTGGGGTCTCCCCCAAGCCAGCCATGCCGACCAAGGGCACCCAAAACCCCCATGTGTGAGTGAACAGCCTCCCCTGGGTCCCCATAGTGAAATCCGGCCTAAAGTGACCTGTGGCGCCCCCCTGTGGATGGATCCGGCTGTGGGGTCTTGGACCCCTTCTTGGGGTCCCCCCCAAGCCATCCATGCCGGCCATGGGCACCCAAAACCCCCATGTGTGAGTGAACAGCCTCCCCTGGGTACCCATAGTGAAATCAGGCTTAAAGTGACCTGTGGCGCCCCCCTGTGGATGGATCTTGGTGGGGGTGCTTGGACCCCTTCTTGGGGTCTCCTCCAAGCCAGCCATGCCGACCATGGGCACCCAAAACCCCCATGTGTGAGTGAACAGCCTCCCCAGTGTACCCATAGTGAAATCAGGCTTAAAGTGACCTGTGGCGCCCCCCTGTGGATGGATCTTGGTGGGGGTGCTTGGACCCCTTCTTGGGGTCTCCCCCAAGCCAGCCATGCCGACCAAGGGCACCCAAAACCCCCATGTGTGAGTGAACAGCCTCCCCAGTGTCCCCCCAGTGAAATCAGGCCTAAAGTGACCTGTGGCGCCCCCCTGTGGATGGATTCGGCTGTGGGTGCTTGGACCCCTTCTTGGGGTCTCCCCCAAGCCAGCCATGCCGACCAAGGGCACCCCAAAACCCCCATGTGTGAGTGAACAGCCTCCCCTGGGTCCCCATAGTGAAATCCGTAAAGTGACCTGTGGCGCCCCCCTGTGGATGGATCCGGCTGTGGGGTCTTGGACCCCTTCTTGGGGTCCCCCCCAAGCCATCCATGCCGGCCATGGGCACCCAAAACCCCCATGTGTGAGTGAACAGCCTCCCCTGGGTACCCATAGTGAAATCAGGCTTAAAGTGACCTGTGGCGCCCCCCTGTGGATGGATCTTGGTGGGGGTGCTTGGACCCCTTCTTGGGGTCTCCTCCAAGCCAGCCATGCCGACCATGGGCACCCAAAACCCCCATGTGTGAGTGAACAGCCTCCCCAGTGTACCCATAGTGAAATCAGGCTTAAAGTGACCTGTGGCGCCCCCCTGTGGATGGATCTTGGTGGGGGTGCTTGGACCCCTTCTTGGGGTCTCCCCCAAGCCAGCCATGCCGACCAAGGGCACCCAAAACCCCCATGTGTGAGTGAACAGCCTCCCCAGTGTCCCCCCAGTGAAATCAGGCCTAAAGTGACCTGTGGCGCCCCCCTGTGGATGGATTCGGCTGTGGGTGCTTGGACCCCTTCTTGGGGTCTCCCCCAAGCCAGCCATGCCGACCAAGGGCACCCAAAACCCCCATGTGTGAGTGAACAGCCTCCCCTGGGTCCCCATAGTGAAATCCGGCCTAAAGTGACCTGTGGCGCCCCCCTGTGGATGGATCCGGCTGTGGGGTCTTGGACCCCTTCTTGGGGTCCCCCCCAAGCCATCCATGCCGGCCATGGGCACCCAAAACCCCCATGTGTGAGTGAACAGCCTCCCCTGGGTACCCATAGTGAAATCAGGCTTAAAGTGACCTGTGGCGCCCCCCTGTGGATGGATCTTGGTGGGGGTGCTTGGACCCCTTCTTGGGGTCTCCTCCAAGCCAGCCATGCCGACCATGGGCACCCAAAACCCCCATGTGTGAGTGAACAGCCTCCCCAGTGTACCCATAGTGAAATCAGGCTTAAAGTGACCTGTGGCGCCCCCCTGTGGATGGATCTTGGTGGGGGTGCTTGGACCCCTTCTTGGGGTCTCCCCCAAGCCAGCCATGCCGACCAAGGGCACCCAAAACCCCCATGTGTGAGTGAACAGCCTCCCCAGTGTCCCCCCAGTGAAATCAGGCCTAAAGTGACCTGTGGCGCCCCCCTGTGGATGGATTCGGCTGTGGGTGCTTGGACCCCTTCTTGGGGTCTCCCCCAAGCCAGCCATGCCGACCAAGGGCACCCAAAACCCCCATGTGTGAGTGAACAGCCTCCCCTGGGTACCCATAGTGAAATCAGGCTTAAAGTGACCTGTGGCGCCCCCCTGTGGATGGATCCGGGTGTGGGGTCTTGGACCCCCCCTTGGGGTCACCCCCAAGCCGGCCAAGGGCACCCAAAACCCCCATGTGTGAGGTAAGAGCCTCCCCTGGTTCTCCTAGTGTCCGCCGGCGGTTTACCATATGGGGGTGTCTGACCACCACCCCAATCCGAGAAAAGTGCATCAAAATCGGCCTCCGTGAGCCAGGAGTCGGTCCCTGGTTCTCATAGTGTCAACCGGATGATTTCCATATGGGGGTGTCTGACCACCACCCCAATCCGAGAAAAGTGCAACAAAATCGGCCTCCGTGAGCCAGGAGTCGGTCCCTGGTTCTCCTGGTGTCCGCCGGCGGTTATCCATATGGGGGTGTCTGACCACCACCCCAATCCGAGAAAAGTGCATCAAAATCGGCCTCCGTGAGCCAGGAGTCGGTCCCTGGTTCTCATAGTGTCAACCGGATGGTTTCCATATGGGGGTGTCTGACCACCAACCCAATCCGAGAAAAGTGCATCAAAATCGGCCTTCCGGGAGCCAGGAGTCGGTCCCTGGTTCTCCTGTTGTCAACCGGATGATTTCCATATGGGGGTGTCTGACCACCAACCCAATCCGAGAAAAGTGCATCAAAATCGGCCTTCCGGGAGCCAGGAGTCGGTCCCTGGTTCTCCTGGTGTCAACCGGATGGTTTCCATATGGGGGTGTCTGACCACCAACCCAATCCGAGAAAAGTGCATCAAAATCGGCCTTCCGGGAGCCAGGAGTCGGTCCCTGGTTCTCCTGGTGTCAACCGGATGGTTTCCATATGGGGGTGTCTGACCACCAACCCAATCCGAGAAAAGTGCATCAAAATCGGCCTTCCGGGAGCCAGGAGTCGGTCCCTGGTTCTCCTGGTGTCAACCGGATGGTTTCCATATGGGGGTGTCTGACCACCAACCCAATCCGAGAAAAGTGCATCAAAATCGGCCTTCCGGGAGCCAGGAGTCGGTCCCTGGTTCTCATAGTGTCAACCGGATGATTTCCATATGGGGGTGTCTGACCACCAACCCAATCCGAGAAAAGTGCATCAAAATCGGCCTTCCGGGAGCCAGGAGTCGGTCCCTGGTTCTCCTGGTGTCAACCGGATGGTTTCCATATGGGGGTGTCTGACCACCAACCCAATCCGAGAAAAGTGCATCAAAATCGGCCTTCCGGGAGCCAGGAGTCGGTCCCTGGTTCTCATAGTGTCAACCGGATGATTTCCATATGGGGGTGTCTGACCACCAACCCAATCCGAGAAAAGTGCATCAAAATCGGCCTTCCGGGAGCCAGGAGTCGGTCCCTGGTTCTCATAGTGTCAACCGGATGGTTTCCATATGGGGGTGTCTGACCACCAACCCAATCCGAGAAAAGTGCATCAAAATCGGCCTTCCGGGAGCCAGGAGTCGGTCCCTGGTTCTCATAGTGTCAACCGGATGATTTCCATATGGGGGTGTCTGACCACCAACCCAATCCGAGAAAAGTGCATCAAAATCGGCCTTCCGGGAGCCAGGAGTCGGTCCCTGGTTCTCCTGGTGTCAACCGGATGGTTTCCATATGGGGGTGTCTGACCACCAACCCAATCCGAGAAAAGTGCATCAAAATCGGCCTTCCGGGAGCCAGGAGTCGGTCCCTGGTTCTCATAGTGTCAACCGGATGGTTTCCATATAGGGGTGTCTGACCACCAACCCAATCCGAGAAAAGTGCATCAAAATCGGCCTTCCGGGAGCCAGGAGTCGGTCCCTGGTTCTCATAGTGTCAACCGGATGATTTCCATATGGGGGTGTCTGACCACCAACCCAATCCGAGAAAAGTGCATCAAAATCGGCCTTCCGGGAGCCAGGAGTCGGTCCCTGGTTCTCATAGTGTCAACCGGATGATTTCCATATGGGGGTGTCTGACCACCAACCCAATCCGAGAAAAGTGCATCAAAATCGGCCTTCCGGGAGCCAGGAGTCGGTCCCTGGTTCTCATAGTGTCAACCGGATGGTTTCCATATGGGGGTGTCTGACCACCAACCCAATCCGAGAAAAGTGCATCAAAATCGGCCTTCCGGGAGCCAGGAGTCGGTCCCTGGTTCTCATAGTGTCAACCGGATGATTTCCATATGGGGGTGTCTGACCACCAACCCAATCCGAGAAAAGTGCATCAAAATCGGCCTTCCGGGAGCCAGGAGTCGGTCCCTGGTTCTCCTGGTGTCAACCGGATGGTTTCCATATGGGGGTGTCTGACCACCAACCCAATCCGAGAAAAGTGCATCAAAATCGGCCTTCCGGGAGCCAGGAGTCGGTCCCTGGTTCTCATAGTGTCAACCGGATGATTTCCATATGGGGGTGTCTGACCACCAACCCAATCCGAGAAAAGTGCATCAAAATCGGCCTTCCGGGAGCCAGGAGTCGGTCCCTGGTTCTCCTGGTGTCCGCCGGCGGTTATCCATATGGGGGTGTCTGACCACCAACCCAATCCGAGAAAAGTGCATCAAAATCGGCCTTCCGTGAGGCAGGAGTCGGTCCCTGGTTCTCCTGTTGTCAACCGGATGATTTCCATATGGGGGTGTCTGACCACCACCCCAATCCGAAAAAAGTGCATCAAATCGGCCTTCCGTGAGCCAGGAGTCGGTCCCTGGTTCTCCTGGTGTCCGCCGGCGGACAACCATGTTGGGGTGTCTGACCCACAACCCAATCCGACCAAGTGCACCCAAATCGGCCTTCCGTGAGCCAGGAGTCGGTCTCTGGTTCTCCCATCGACCGCCGGCGGTCTTCCATGTGGGGGTGTCTGACCCACAACCCAATCCGACCAAGAGCACCCATGTCGGCCTTGTGTGAGTCAGGAGCCGTTCCCCCTGGTTCTCATTTGGGTTACCATGCACGAAGGGACATAGTGCAATTTCGGCCGATTTTTCCGATTTTTTCAAATAATGTTTAAAAATACTTCCCGATGAGCTAGAGGTCCCAAATTTGGTCTATTATCCTCTTTTATGATGAACTTCCATTACCTAAAAGGGTTTTTCTTAACTCGTATAGGAACATCAACCGTTCTGACCCCTATTTTTTTTTTTCACTTTTCTAACATAATTAAAATATAGTAAAAAATTTCCAAAAACGAATTAATTTATATATAAATGTGCGTCTATTCGTGCCCTTTTGCGCCAAAAAAACCCCATCCTGATTGGACTTTTAGTTTTTGAATTATTAACGTTTTAAGTCGTTTTTTCAAAACCGAAATCGCTGTTTTTTCCCCCAAACGGCGGAGCACAGACAGGCCCAGCGGGTGGCAGGGCTTATGTCGATAATTTGGCCTCTCCCGTAGTAGCCCCACTCGGTTCCAGGTCGGCCAGACAGGTACCGGCGCGATTTTGAAAACCTCGTTTTCAGAGAATAGACTTCCATGGCGGATTGATCCGGGGGTGATGGCAAACCTCTCGGCCTGTGCGGATATTGGGAATCGGGCATGTTTGAGGGTTCTGGGTCCCTCAGAACCATGGTTCCAACGCTCCGAAGTGGACCATACCTCCAGGGACCTACT
>NW_028164007.1:17500-22500 GCF_964263955.1 Coregonus lavaretus
AGGTCGGGGAGGCCCATGCAGTGAGCTGCAGTCTCAGTCCGAGTGAGAGATGGTTTGAGCGGACACAGAGTGTGGGCCTGGAGGCATGGAGGTCGGGGACGCCCATGCAGTGAGCTGCAGTCTCAGTCCGAGTGAGAGATGGTTTGAGCGGACACGGAGTGTGGGCCTGGAGGCATGGAGGTCGGGGACGCCCATGCAGTGAGCTGCAGTCTCAGTCCGAGTGAGAGATGGTTTGAGCGGACACGGAGTGTGGGCCTGGAGGCATGGAGGTCGGGGACGCCCATGCAGTGAGCTGCAGTCTCAGTCCGAGTGAGAGATGGTTTGAGCGGACACAGAGTGTGGGCCTGGAGGCATGGAGGTCGGGGACGCCCATGCAGTGAGCTGCAGTCTCAGTCCGAGTGAGAGATGGTTTGAGCGGACACGGAGTGTGGGCCTGGAGGCATGGAGGTCGGGGACGCCCATGCAGTGAGCTGCAGTCTCAGTCCGAGTGAGAGATGGTTTGAGCGGACACGGAGTGTGGGCCTGGAGGCATGGAGGTCGGGGACGCCCATGCAGTGAGCTGCAGTCTCAGTCCGAGTGAGAGATGGTTTGAGCGGGCAGGGAGTGTGGGCTTGGTGGTCGTGGTTCTGGAGCCCAGGCCATCCAGGGAGTGAGCTGCAGTCTGAGGCCGAGTGAGAGAGGGTTTGAGTGGGCAGGGAGTGTGGGCTTGGTGGTCGTGGTTCTGGAGCCCAGGCCATCCAGGGAGTGAGCTGCAGTCTGAGGCCGAGTGAGAGAGGGTTTGAGTGGGCAGGGAGTGTGGGCTTGGTGGTCGTGGTTCTGGAGCCCAGGCCATCCAGGGAGTGAGCTGCAGTCTCAGGCCGAGTGAGAGAGGGTTTCACTGGGCATGGAGTGTAGAGATGGAGGCAATGAGCTCCAGAGGTCACAAAGGTCAATGTGGGCCTGCATGGCTGTCAGCAGGGCCACAGAGAGAAGGCCCAAGTGAATAGGTGTGTCTGTGTGAGTGAGTGAACCTGTCTCATAGGGGGGCAGAGCAGGCATCCCCTTTGGGGGCTGTCTGCTCTGTCCCCCTTTTTTTTTGGCCTCCTATACCTCTGGAGGTCAAGGGAGTAAGCTGTACTCTCAAGCCCATGTGAGAGAGGCTTTTAATGGGAAGAGAGAGTTTAAAAAGAGGCATGGAGCTCCAGAGGTCACAAAGGTCAATGTGGGCCTGCATGGATGTCAGCAGGGCATGAGGGAGAAGGCCCAAGTGAATAGGTGTGTCTGTGTGAGTGAGTGAACCTGTCTCATAGGGGGGCAGAGCAGGCATCCCCTTTGGGGGCTGTCTGCTCTGTCCCCCTTTTTTTTTGGCCTCCTATACCTCTGGAGGTCAAGGGAGTAAGCTGTACTCTCAAGCCCATGGGAGAGAGGGTTTTAATAGGGAGAGAGTGATTAAAAAGAGGCATGGTGCTCCAGGGGAGTGAGCTGTACTCTCATGCCCATGGGAGATGCCCTTTACTAGGCAGGGAGTTTAGAACAAGGTGCATGGAGCTCCAGAGGTCACAAAGGTCAATGTGGGCCTGCATGGATGTCAGCAGGGCATGAGGGAGAAGGCCCAAGTGAATAGGTTTGTCTGTGTGTGTCTGTGTGAGTGAGTGAGTGAGTGTGTGTGTGAACCTTTCCCACAGGAGGGCAGCACTGTGCAGGCAGCTCCAATGGAGGCTGGCTGCTCTGTGCCCATGTATTATTTGTTCTCTCTCTCTCTCTCTCCCCTTTCTTCTGGCCTGCTGGGTCACTTTTGTGTGTGGAGGGCTGGACTCTGTCTCACCCATCCCAGCCATGGGCACCCAGAATGCCCATGTGTGAGTCAGGAGCCCTCCCCTGGTTCTCCTAGTGAAAATGACCTGTGGCGCCCCCCTGTGGATGGATCTTGGTGGGGGTGCTTGGACCCCTTCTTGGGGTCCCCCCCAAGCCAGCCATGCCGACCAAGGGCACCCAAAACCCCCATGTGTGAGTGAAAAGCCTCCCCTGGGTCCCCATAGTGAAATCCGGCCTAAAGTGACCTGTGGCGCCCCCCTGTGGATGGATCCGGCTGTGGGGTCTTGGACCCCTTCTTGGGGTCCCCCCCAAGCCAGCCATGCCGACCAAGGGCACCCAAAACCCCCATGTGTGAGTGAAAAGCCTCCCCTGGGTCCCCATAGTGAAATCCGGCCTAAAGTGACCTGTGGCGCCCCCCTGTGGATGGATCCGGCTGTGGGGTCTTGGACCCCTTCTTGGGGTCCCCCCCAAGCCATCCATGCCGGCCATGGGCACCCAAAACCCCCATGTGTGAGTGAACAGCCTCCCCTGGGTACCCATAGTGAAATCAGGCTTAAAGTGACCTGTGGCGCCCCCCTGTGGATGGATCTTGGTGGGGGTGCTTGGACCCCTTCTTGGGGTCTCCTCCAAGCCAGCCATGCCGACCATGGGCACCCAAAACCCCCATGTGTGAGTGAACAGCCTCCCCAGTGTACCCATAGTGAAATCAGGCTTAAAGTGACCTGTGGCGCCCCCCTGTGGATGGATCTTGGTGGGGGTGCTTGGACCCCTTCTTGGGGTCTCCCCCAAGCCAGCCATGCCGACCAAGGGCACCCAAAACCCCCATGTGTGAGTGAACAGCCTCCCCAGTGTCCCCCCAGTGAAATCAGGCCTAAAGTGACCTGTGGCGCCCCCCTGTGGATGGATTCGGCTGTGGGTGCTTGGACCCCTTCTTGGGGTCTCCCCCAAGCCAGCCATGCCGACCAAGGGCACCCAAAACCCCCATGTGTGAGTGAACAGCCTCCCCTGGGTCCCCATAGTGAAATCCGGCCTAAAGTGACCTGTGGCGCCCCCCTGTGGATGGATCCGGCTGTGGGGTCTTGGACCCCTTCTTGGGGTCCCCCCCAAGCCATCCATGCCGGCCATGGGCACCCAAAACCCCCATGTGTGAGTGAACAGCCTCCCCTGGGTACCCATAGTGAAATCAGGCTTAAAGTGACCTGTGGCGCCCCCCTGTGGATGGATCTTGGTGGGGGTGCTTGGACCCCTTCTTGGGGTCTCCTCCAAGCCAGCCATGCCGACCATGGGCACCCAAAACCCCCATGTGTGAGTGAACAGCCTCCCCAGTGTACCCATAGTGAAATCAGGCTTAAAGTGACCTGTGGCGCCCCCCTGTGGATGGATCTTGGTGGGGGTGCTTGGACCCCTTCTTGGGGTCTCCCCCAAGCCAGCCATGCCGACCAAGGGCACCCAAAACCCCCATGTGTGAGTGAACAGCCTCCCCAGTGTCCCCCCAGTGAAATCAGGCCTAAAGTGACCTGTGGCGCCCCCCTGTGGATGGATTCGGCTGTGGGTGCTTGGACCCCTTCTTGGGGTCTCCCCCAAGCCAGCCATGCCGACCAAGGGCACCCAAAACCCCCATGTGTGAGTGAACAGCCTCCCCTGGGTACCCATAGTGAAATCAGGCTTAAAGTGACCTGTGGCGCCCCCCTGTGGATGGATCCGGGTGTGGGGTCTTGGACCCCCCCTTGGGGTCACCCCCAAGCCGGCCAAGGGCACCCAAAACCCCCATGTGTGAGGTAAGAGCCTCCCCTGGTTCTCCTAGTGTCCGCCGGCGGTTTACCATATGGGGGTGTCTGACCACCACCCCAATCCGAGAAAAGTGCATCAAAATCGGCCTCCGTGAGCCAGGAGTCGGTCCCTGGTTCTCATAGTGTCAACCGGATGATTTCCATATGGGGGTGTCTGACCACCACCCCAATCCGAGAAAAGTGCAACAAAATCGGCCTCCGTGAGCCAGGAGTCGGTCCCTGGTTCTCCTGGTGTCCGCCGGCGGTTATCCATATGGGGGTGTCTGACCACCACCCCAATCCGAGAAAAGTGCATCAAAATCGGCCTCCGTGAGCCAGGAGTCGGTCCCTGGTTCTCATAGTGTCAACCGGATGGTTTCCATATGGGGGTGTCTGACCACCAACCCAATCCGAGAAAAGTGCATCAAAATCGGCCTTCCGGGAGCCAGGAGTCGGTCCCTGGTTCTCCTGTTGTCAACCGGATGATTTCCATATGGGGGTGTCTGACCACCAACCCAATCCGAGAAAAGTGCATCAAAATCGGCCTTCCGGGAGCCAGGAGTCGGTCCCTGGTTCTCCTGGTGTCAACCGGATGGTTTCCATATGGGGGTGTCTGACCACCAACCCAATCCGAGAAAAGTGCATCAAAATCGGCCTTCCGGGAGCCAGGAGTCGGTCCCTGGTTCTCCTGGTGTCAACCGGATGGTTTCCATATGGGGGTGTCTGACCACCAACCCAATCCGAGAAAAGTGCATCAAAATCGGCCTTCCGGGAGCCAGGAGTCGGTCCCTGGTTCTCCTGGTGTCAACCGGATGGTTTCCATATGGGGGTGTCTGACCACCAACCCAATCCGAGAAAAGTGCATCAAAATCGGCCTTCCGGGAGCCAGGAGTCGGTCCCTGGTTCTCATAGTGTCAACCGGATGATTTCCATATGGGGGTGTCTGACCACCAACCCAATCCGAGAAAAGTGCATCAAAATCGGCCTTCCGGGAGCCAGGAGTCGGTCCCTGGTTCTCCTGGTGTCAACCGGATGGTTTCCATATGGGGGTGTCTGACCACCAACCCAATCCGAGAAAAGTGCATCAAAATCGGCCTTCCGGGAGCCAGGAGTCGGTCCCTGGTTCTCATAGTGTCAACCGGATGATTTCCATATGGGGGTGTCTGACCACCAACCCAATCCGAGAAAAGTGCATCAAAATCGGCCTTCCGGGAGCCAGGAGTCGGTCCCTGGTTCTCATAGTGTCAACCGGATGGTTTCCATATGGGGGTGTCTGACCACCAACCCAATCCGAGAAAAGTGCATCAAAATCGGCCTTCCGGGAGCCAGGAGTCGGTCCCTGGTTCTCATAGTGTCAACCGGATGATTTCCATATGGGGGTGTCTGACCACCAACCCAATCCGAGAAAAGTGCATCAAAATCGGCCTTCCGGGAGCC
>NW_028164006.1:0-97240 GCF_964263955.1 Coregonus lavaretus
CACACCTTGAGCACAATTTAATTTATTCAGAAGCGCAATTATCAAAGTCAGAATTGCTGTTGGGTTGGTTAGATTCATATTGATTGTCATGCAAGACAGACACTGTGATGAAGTGAATATTCCTCTTCCTCTTCCTCCTCATTTTCTTTCAGCTTAATTCGCTGTAATGCATTTTTATGATGGCAAACTGTAGGTAAACTCAACTGTGTCTTTTGTATGATCAGGTCAAACCGTCAGTCTTTATCGCCAGTCTGTACACACTCACAGCAGAGTTACAGCACCAGCAGCCAATCTGAGAGGTTAGCTTTGTTCTGGGGGATGCAGGAAAAGGATTTAGTGTAATGGATGCTCTTATGGAAAGCCGTAGAGGGCCACTATGGAGTGTCTCAGGGGGCCTTTCTAGGAAATGGGCTCCAGCTTCTGCAGTTTTGGGGCAACAAAAAATGAGAAATGTGACCCTGTTGTTTTGTCTCAGTCGTATAGCTGTTATTGTCATGCTAATGCATCTGCAGTGTCTCTGCACGTGCCACGGCGGACTGGGCTGATTGGGGTCTTCAAATGGTGTTGATATCAAAAGCCATTAAAAGAGAGAGTGCAGTACTTCCCATTCCCTTGAGACTGAGATCTCTTCACCCTAATGTCAACCTATTACCTTCCCTGAGTGTGCTTCTGTTGGGATGGAGGCTGGAGTGAGGAATGGGGTATTCATGTCTCTGTTGCTGCTGAGACATGCAGACCATCCCCATCCAGCCCCTCCCATCAGTCCCCACGTGGGTGTGAGGCTGACAGGATGATGGCAGAGCCAGTGATAAGCAGACATGGAGAAAGCAGCATCAGAATTGACACAAGTTTGGAAGGCTTTCAAGCCCCTTTAGAATTAAGTTAGCTTTTTGGTTAAGACCAAATACTCTACCTAAGCAATATCTGACAAATTATGTAAACATTATGTGAGAGAAAAAAAACATTTGGTTTTTGGAATGTTTGTAACTGTGAGGGTGGCCACAGGGGGTTAGGGATCGCTTACTCTGGTCTGTGATCTTATTAATTATATATGGATTTCTCACTTGTGTTTTAATGTCCTGGTTGACTGATTCTCAGGAATCCTTAGTATACTATCAATACCTTGTTTGTCTTTTAATTGCATATTGATTCAGTGCATTTAATGAGGCTGTTAGTCTTATTTTTTTAGACAAAACCCCCATTTAGACTGAAAGTAGATGATTGCAATCTTCGTTTTCTTTCCAAGGTAAATTAAAACATTGATAACCCTCCTGATAGAGAAATAAGTTGATTCTTAACGCTATGAAACAGTCCCTATTTGATGCTGCCAGAAGAAATTTGAGACATTTGCTATAACTTGCCCTCATTTTCCTGTCCAAAGTTCTAGAGAATTATAAGTGTTGAAAACATTTGTGTTGAGATTTCATGAGCCACTAAACATCAACCAGCAGGCTTCTTGAGTATCTCTACCACCTTTCCAGACAAATTAGACACAGCCTAGTAGTATTCAACGGGCCTCACCCATGGGAAATTATCAAGGCAACGTGCTTCTCATCCCAGTTTTGTGTTCCAAGGAAGAGACTTAAAAATGAAGTTCTGAGACCCCATCTAAAGACGAGTGCTCAGTAATCACCCAGCCGTGAATGATAAATAAGTCATTTCCTTGCGGGTTTGTCAACGCACGGGAGCGGATCCCTGAGACTCGATAGAAGCGTCGTTTTTTGGAGGGAAGATTAGTTGCTGAGGATGATGGATGTGTGAAGTGTGATCCGGGAGACGGGGGATGTCGGGGATGTCCGGGCCGCTTGGTGGCTGATGGCTCGCCACTAGCGACCACAACGACAGGCTCATTACACACACAGCACAGGCTACACTTTTTATCTTATGACTTGCACAGCAGATAGGTGATTTCACTAGTCCTGCTCAATTTAACACCAACTATCACGGGCCACCCATTAGATATAAACACATTTACACCTACACTACCAGTCAAAAGTCTGGACACACCAACTCATTCAAGGGTTTTTTACATTGCAGAATAATAGTGAAGACATCAAAACTATGAAATAACATGTATGGAATTATGTATCAGTTGTGTTGTGACAAGGTACAGTGCCTTGCAACAGTATTCATCCCCCTTGGTGTTTTTCCTATTTTGTTGCATTACAACCTGTAATTTAAATTGATTTTTATTTGGATTTCATGTAATGGACATACACAAAATAGTCAAAATTTTGAAGTAAAATGAAAAAAAAACTTGTTTCAAAAAATTCTAAAATATAAATAACGGAAAAGAGGTGCGTACATATGTATTCACCCCCTTTGCTATGAAGCCCCTAAATAAGATCTGGTGCAACCAATTACCTTCAGAAGTCACATAATTAGTTAAGTAAAGTCAACCTGTGTGCAATCTAAGTGTCACATGATCTGTTACATGATCTCAGTATATATACACCTGTTCTGAAAGGCCCCAGAGTCTGCAACACTACTAAGCAAGGGGCACCACCAAGCAAGCGGCATCATGAAGACCAAGGAGCTCTCCAAACAGGTCAGGGACAAAGTTGTGGAGAAGTACAGATCAGGGTTGGGATATAAAACAATATCCGAAACTTTGAACATCCCACGGAGCACCATTAAATCCATTCTTAAAAAATGGAAAGAATATGGCACCACAACAAACCTGCCAAGAGAGGGCCGCCAACCAAAACTCACGGACCAGGCAAGGAGGGCATTAATCAGAGAGGCAACAAAGAGACCAAAGATAACCCTGAAGGAGCTGCAAAGCTCCGCAGCGGAGATTGGAGTATCTGTCCATAGGACCACTTTAAGCCGTACACTCCACAGAGCTAGGCGTTACTGAAGAGTGGCCAGAAAAAAGCCATTGCTTAAAGAAAAAAATAAGCAAACATAATGTTCACCAAAAGCCATGTGGGAGACTCCCCAAACATATGGAAGAAGGTACTCTGGTCAGATGAGACTAAAATTGAGCTTTTTGGCCATCAAGGAAAATGCTATGTCTGGCGCAAACCCAACACCTCTCATCACCCCGAGAACACCATCCCCACAGTGAAGCATGGTGGTGGCAGCATCATGCTGTGGGGATGTTATTCAGCTGCAGGGATTGGGAAACTGGTCAGAATTGAAAGAATGATGGATGGCGCTAAATGATGGGGTGAATAGTTATGCACACTCAAGTTTTCAATTTTTTTGTCTTATCTCTTGTTTGTTTCACAATATAAAATATTTTGCATCTTCAAAGTGGTAGGCATATTGTATATATAAAATGATACAAACCCCCCAAAAATCCATTTTAATTCCAGGTTGTAAGGCAACAAAATAGGAAAAATGCCAAGGGGGGTGAATACTTTCGCAAACCACTGTATACAGAAGATAGCCCTATTTGGTAAAAGACCAAGTCCATATTATGGCAAGAACAGCTCAAATAAGCAAAGAGAAACGACAGTCCATCATTACTTTAAGACATGAAGGTCAGTCAATACGGAACATTTCAAGAACTTTGAACGTTTCTTCAAGTGCAGTCTCAAAAACGATCAAGCGTTAGATGAAACTGGCTCTCATGAGGACCGCCACAGGAATGGAAGACCCAGAGTTACCTCTGCTGCAGAGGATAAGTTCATTAGAGTTACCAGCCTCAGAAATTGCAGCCCAAATAAATGCTTCACAGAGTTCAAGTCACAGACACATCTCAATGTCAACTGTTCAGAGGGTACTGTGTGAATCAGGCCTTCATAGTCGAGTTCCTGCCAAGAAACCACTACTAAAGGACACCAATAAGAAGAAGAGACCTGCTTGGGCCAAG
Source organism: Coregonus lavaretus (assembly GCF_964263955.1). NCBI lineage: Eukaryota > Metazoa > Chordata > Actinopteri > Salmoniformes > Salmonidae > Coregonus > Coregonus lavaretus. The sequence goes on from NW_028164006.1 coordinate 3,821, forward strand.
AAACACGAGCAATGTACATTAGACCGGTGGAAATCTGTCCTTTGGTCTGGAGTCCAAATTTGAGACTTTTGGTTCCAACCGCTGTGTCTTTGTGAGACACGGTGTAGGTGAACGGATGATCTCCGCATGTATAGTTCCCACCGTAAAGCATGGAGGAGGAGGTGTTATGGTGTGGGGGTGCTTTGCTGGTGATGCTGTCTGTGATTTATTTAGAATTCAAGGCATACTTAACCAGCATGGCAGCAATATGCCACTCCATCTGGTTTGGGCTTAGTGGGACTATCATTTGTTTTTTAACAGGACAATGACCCAACACGTCTCCAGGCTGTGTAAGAGCTATTTTACCAAGAAGGAGAGTGATGGAGTGCTGCATCAGATGACCTGGCCTCCACAATCCCCCGACCTCAACCCAATTGAGATGTTTTGGGATGAGTTGGACGGCAGAGTGAAGGAAAAGCAGCCAACAAGTGCTCAGCATATGTGGGAACTCCTTCAAGACCGTTGGAAAAGCATTCCAGGTGAAGCTGGTTGAGAGAATGCCAAGATTGTGAAAGGCAAAGGGTGGCTATTTGAAGAATCTCAAATCTCAAATATATTTTGATTTGTTTAACACTTTTTTGGTTACTTCATGATTCCATATGTGTTATTTCATAGTTTTGATGTCTTCACTATTAATGTACAATGTAAAAATAAAGAAAAACCTTTGACTGGTACTGTAGATTTGAAAATGTGGAAAAATTTCAAGTGGAAAAATGATGTACCTTCCTGATCCTTTATATCTGATGGCATGTCATGTGTAGAATGCAAAGCAGGATGTTTGCCAAGTGTGCGGTAGATAATGTAAAATAAGTGTTTTAAACCATACGATTTTATGCTTCACTGAACACACTCTGTTACTCTCATTTCCAAATTAAATGGGCTCCAATTATGTTACAAAAGCTAGCATTTACAGCAGTTTATACAGATGTGCAATAAAAGAGTAGCCACTGGTATGGTAACATTGAGAATGAAAGTGTCTTGCTGTAAGACAGTGTGCTGCTTATGCAGTGAGGAAACTTACCCCATCAATTAATCTCTGGCAACTCAGGAACCTCTCAAAGGAACATAGCCAGTATCTTTTTAGGACTATCGTCTTTACTTCCAGAATTTCTAGAGAGTCTTTGGATCAGAGAGTGGAAACCTGTTTTGTGGTGGAGTAAAGGCATTATTTCTGGGAAACTTTGAGATGAACCAGGCACCTTTTCTTGATGACTGTAATCCAGAGGCAGTGACCTGTGTCTAACTGCTGACCCTCACCGATCGGAGAGTATTTCCTCAGCAGGCTATTAAATCTCAGGTTCCTACTGAGAGAGAGACTGCGACAGAGAGACAGAGACCGAGAGACAGAGACAGAGACAAAGACAGAGACAGAGAGAGAGAGAGAGAGAGAGAGAGAGAGAGAGAGAGACAGAGAGAGAGAGAGAGAGAGAGAGAGAGAGAGAGAGAGAGAGAGAGAGAGAGAGAGAGAACACTTTGAGGCAGTGAGCTTCAGTGCTGGATAGAACCAAAACAATCCCAACAACACCTAAAAGCAACAACAATACACTCTTAGAAGAAAAGGTTCAAAAAGAGTTATTCGGCTGTCCCCAAATGAGAACCCTTTTTGGGTTTCATGTAGAACCCTCTGACGAAAGGGTTTTACATGGAACCCAAAAGGGTTCTACCTGGAACCAAAAAGCGTTATTCAAAGGGTTCTCCTATGAGGACAGCCGAAGAACCCTTTTAGTTTCAAGATAGCACCTTTTTATCTAAGAGTGTACAAGACAAAGGGTGAAGACGATATGACAAAGAGCATAGCCAACTACGCCAGTTGATTGGTAAAAAGTTGTTGGTAGACTGAGTAAAACCTATTTCTATACTGTTTATGTGTGGGTTCCCGTTTAGTCACACATTTAGTCCTCTTTCCTCACTGCAAACAAGATCTAGTTTTACTAGGGAACAGCCATCTCAGCCACAGCTTGCAGCATTTATTAGATGTGTGCAGTCTACAGAGCTCCAGGCAGTTCTCACAAGTGACTGAGCTTTGCCTCAGACTCACATCTCCCTCTGAATACTGACTAGCGGCTGCTGTAATTCTAGGCCTGTTACACTGATAGCCCCAGTCGGAGGATACCTGAACATTTTCTATGTCAGCACTCTGACTTTCATAGTTACAGTTTAAAATTGTACCCATTTTTCTCTTACAAGTGCTTTTCCATAGAGGAGCCCAAGCGTAGAAATGTCTTCCTGTTAAAGTGTCAGAAGCTGTGTATAAAACGAACCTGCAGAGAATCCTTTCATGTAATTACATCACGTATTCCACCTATTATAGCTAATTACAGCAGCAGACATTCTGGATTTTACTAAAGGTAATGTGTGACTTTACATAATAATAACCCATGGTAAAGTATGTGAGGAAAAGAGCAAGATGAAGACCACAAATGTGTGTTGACTGGCTTGACCTTCACACAAGACAGTTAGACAGACCGTTACACAGACAGAAGGACAAAAACATGTCCTCTTCCCCCAGGAACTAATCTATGTGACAGACAGTTCCCAATACTGTAGTTCTGTGAGAACATTGTCTGAACCGCCACTATTAAACACTCAAACAGTCCTCCAGGGAGAGAGAGCGAGAGTGAGATAGAGTGAGAGAGAGAGAGAGAGAGAGAGAGAGAGAGAGAGAGAGAGAGTGAGAGAGAGAGAGAGAGAGTGTGAGAGCGAGAGAGAGAGAGAGAGTGAGAGAGAGCCTGTTTGCTTGTTTGTTTATCCAGCACCAACTAACCCCATGATTATGTCCATATAGTATGCCCTCCATAGGGAGCATAAAACCTTTACTGTACTCAGTAGAATCCTCCAATGCCCTTGAGAACAGAGCTACCCTGCTGTCCTGAGGACACAGCCCCCATCCTCTCTGAGTGAGCACAATTAGCACTCAGTGATAAAAATGAGCCCCAAGGGAGCTATCCATGCACAATATATTTAATTGAACTAAATGATATAAGGGGATAAATTAAATGTGAGTAATACTGAGCTTCCCGGAAAAAGAGTTCAATCATACACTATTATAAAGGCACAGTCGTTTGCTTTTGAACATTCATCAGATAATGGGTCCAAGCATTGAGGACAGAGTGGGGAATTATACGGCCACTCTCTCTGACAATGGCCTGTGTGTCTATCTGCATGTTAATGTACTCTCTTTCTCTATGTGTCAGACTGTACCTGGTCCGCTCAGCTTCCCTCAGCCCGCCCTGCTCTCTCCACTCTACTGACAGACCATCACAAAGGTCATGACCTTTCCAGACAGGGCACTGGCCTGTTGATCCACTGCTACACTGTGAGTTGACCGCACTGCACCTGCTAGGAGTGCACAGCACACACGCACGGACGGACGCACACACACACACACACACGGATTTGCTCACATGTGCATGCATGGAAACAAATCCACACATTTTCACACTCAAATACACTCTGCATTGTTAAACAGCAGAGGACAGAGCGAGATAGAAGTAGAGAGATAGCTCTGTCTAACCCATAGTTCACCAGCCAGGTCACAATGCGTCTCACACCACTCTGTGTCTCTGTGTTCACCTTCATTACTCTCATCTGAGGACATATCATCAGCCCTGGGCCTGCTGCCCTGGCCACCACCCTGCTTCCACCTCTCCCTCCCTGTGAGCTCCTCATGCTTTCTCAATCTCACACCACCAGCCCTTCCCACTCTAGCTACAAAGCTGTCTGATGGGACCCAAATAAAATCAAATAAAATGTGATTAGTCACATGCGCTGAATACAACAGGTGTAGACCTTACTGTGAAATGCTTACTTACAAGCCCTTAACCAACAATGCAGTTCAAGAAAGAGTTAAGAAAATATTTACTAAATAAACAAAATAAAAAATAAAATAAAAAAGTAACACAATAAAATAACAATAACGAGGCTATATGCAGGGGGTACTCACTGTACCCATATTAACACCTACACTCCTCTCAAGGTAGTATACCATTTATGTGTGTGTGTGTGTGTGTCAGACCCAGTCCACTGCAGTTAGAGGTGCTGAAGCAGGGAGAGTTTAAGTCACCCTAACAATAATACGATATAGGTGTCAGACAGCCATTTTCTATCCACTTAAGGTTTATTTTTAGAGCTCTACTACCAGATCAATAGTCTAGCTTTGGTATGATTTACATTGTCCACATCTGAGTCTAGTGTGAGGTCCTGTTCATCGGTGATGGGGACGTTGTATACGAAGAGCTCCATTTAAAAGACTGATCAAATACTTTACTTAACAGCAGAGGATGTTAGTGTCTATTAGTATGTACAGTATATTGACTTGTGAGTCATTCTGGACAGTCGTCAGCTAAATGGGTTAATGTAGGCCTACTATAAGCCTTAATTTACATGCTGAGAATGATGTAAATTCTGCTTGGGACAAATTATTTAGCTGTAGTTAATGGTTTGTCCTTATTACAGAAAATGTATTTTCTGCTCTTATTCCAGGTCAGTGCACCTACCATCTGCTACTTGTCTCATACATCAAGTTTAATGACTTTTTCATTACGAATTCAACACACGCAAACTAACAACGGTTATCAAAATTGTTAAAAGGTTTTAAACACAATTCTAAGAAATGCAATAGTTGGAAAATGGATGAAGATACTCCAACCTTTTTGAATTTTTATATACCATCAGATATTGACTGAATTATAGCACATAAAACATTTTACTGGCATGGACAAATAATGAATAGAGTTAATGGATTTTGGTGGGAATTCAGATATTACATTTATTGTAAAATGTCAACAACAAAAAATCTTTGAATGCACTCATATATAAATGTTCTTATTGTATCAGTTTTTTTATATATATATTTTGTTTTAAAATCAAGAAAATTATACAGTATGTGCCTAATTTGCATAAACACACAGGTGTATTTGCATATATAAATACATTAACATAATGGGGTGGAACAGGGCTTCAACCACCAAACACTACCCTACCAGCACTCACTTGCGCTGTCAAGACTGCCTCATTAATTACTGTTGTTGTCACGTTCTCTTGCATAATTCAACAAGTGTGTCAATAGCAGGATACCCTCGGATAAAAAATCGAAACGCTTGGCTCTAGACTACACCTATCTAAACATACTTTACATTGTTTGCAAGATCAGACATAATATCACTATGTTCTCAGTGTTCGTTTTCGAAAGTTGCTTTCATTTCAACGCATCTAATTTGTAAACATTTCAAGTAGAAGAAATTATTACTTTTTTCAATTCCACAAAAAAAATGAACACACATCAAAATAAAGTTATCTTTCTTCTCTTTCTTGTGATGTGAGCGTCGAAACGGTGCGTTAAACCCTGTCGAAGCTTTGCATTCTTATAAATGCAATGAAAAGCCAATGTATTCCATTGAGCCCATATCAGCCATTATGGGGTTTGTTTGACAGGTCATTACAAACTTTTCCGCGGTCGTAACGTTAACGGGAAAAAATTACAGGCACAAGCAAGATTATGAAAGAGTCACAGGAGCAAAATTAAAGAAATCAATCCAAGTGGATTTTGCTCCATTCAAACCAGTGGAGGCTCCTCAGAGGAGGAAGAGGAGAACCATCCTCCTCAGTGAGTTTCATACAAATGTAAATAATGAAACATAAAAAAAAAAAAAAAAAAAATTGTTGATAAAACTATACTAAATGTATTCACGTCACCAAATAATTGATTAAAACACACTGTTTTGCAATGAAGGTCTACAGTAGCCTCAACAGCACTCTATAGGGTAGCACCATTGTGTAGCCGGAGAACACCTAGTTTCTGTCCTCTTCTGGGTACATTGACTTCAATACAAAACCTAGGAGGCTCATGGTTATCACGCCCTTCCATAGACTTACACAGTAATTATGACGACTTCCGGAGGACGTCCTCCAACCTATCAGAGCTCTTGCACTATGAACTGACATGTTGTCGACCCAATCAAAGGATCAGATAATTAATCTAGTACTGAAAGCATAAGATACAGGGGACTAGCACAGCAGTGCATAACATGTGGTGAGTAGTTGACTCAAAGAGAGAGAAAGACAATAGTTTAACAGTTTTTAACAATTTAATTTCTTCAGAAATGAAGGAGAAAAAAGAGAAAGAGAGAGAGAGCTAGCTATATTTTGTTGTATTTTTTTCACTTTCACTTAGCTAGTGAATGCAGCTAGCTAGTTTACCCTACTCAAACAGAGAGGTATGCTATGTTAGCTAGCTGGCTATGGCTATCCAACACTGGAACACTTCCAAGTCAAGGCAGGCTTTTGGTTTTATTAATTTATTGCCACCAGGGCCTACCTGCTTGCTGACTGTACTGCATGATTGTAGCGGGTTTACTAACGCTTTAGTTCTAGTAGCTAAGTTGACTGTGGTGTTAGTTAATATGTTGACAATGATGTAGACTGTGTGTAGCAGTTAGCGGTTTACGATATGAAGGTTTGGCTTGGAAAGGTGTTTTCGCCTGGTCACAGACAGCTGATGTGTTGTGCACAAGCGAAGGGAAAATGTGAGAGGAGGAGATCGCGTAGATGCGAGAAGGAATTATACAATGAGAAAAGTGAGCATGCTGTTTGTATGTGGCTGCTATGAAAGTGGACTGTGTTTACATGTGATCAGGGGTGTATTCATTTAGCTGTAATATTTTCATTCCGCCGATTCTGTTTGAATTTCTTTTTAAATGGAAGCCAATTGAAAGAAACTCTGATAAACATACCTGCATTTGTCCAATAGAAACTCTTGTTTGCAACTGTTGGACTAATGATTACACCTTAGATCAGCTAGATGCAGGCAAGAGTGTGCAAGGTGGTATTGAATGTGTCACTGTCTGCCACCTTGATTACTCACATTTTATCTCGACCTGTGCACCTACGTTGTAAACTGCTATTCATAGGCTAGGTTGTAGCAACCTCATGATGGGGTATAGGGAAAATTATAGTGTCATGTAGTAGCCTAAACCTAACGATGTTACATTGAGCTGGGTGAATGGAACATGAATGACAATCATCCATTATGCTGTAATAGAAATAAGGCCATGCTCTTTAAAAAAAAATATTGCCCTCCCTCATCTTAAACGGCACAGACCGCCACTGGCTCAAATACAGGAAATAGATGGCTGAAAAAGACAGATCCTCAGGTGGGCGCAGCATGCGCATTGCTACGCAAACACACACACGCACAATTAGCACGTGCACACACACAGACCAAAAGATGTGGAGTGAGATACCACAGTAACATTGTGTCTTTGATTTCATCACCTCCAAAGCCCTGCCAAAGCCCCGCTGCGTCTCACGCTGCGTCCCTCCACCTTTCCCCACCCTGTCACAGGCGAGAGAGGAATACAAATGCCCCCATCCCTGAAGCACAGCCCAGCCCCCCTCCCACTCTCTCCCACAGCCCACACCGCCCCCTGCTTCCCGCCCTCAACCTGCCTCCCTCCATCCCTGACTGCTCACTGCTCTCTTCCAAGGACAGGCAAAGACATCCCCCTTGGTGAGAGGAGAGTGATTTCAACCTACACAGACTTGACGGAGCACACAGCTCGGAGGGCGGATGGTGGTGGTGGAGGGGTTGTGTGATTGAGACTTAAATGCATATGTTTGACTCCCCCCATTGCACCACAGAGACACTTCATACTGAAAGCCATCCATATTGGCCATTCTGCATTAGTGACTTCTTTCAGACACTCTAAGGTCACTTTTCAGGAATGTGTGTATGTGTGTGTGTGTGTGTGTGTGTGTGTCTATGCATGCTTGCCTCTGTCTGGGTGCGTCAGACAGCCAGATATTCCTGGACAGGGCACGTATGGGCTTTATGACCCTCGTCTATGAAGTGATTCGGCTCCAGAAGGACAAAGCTGAGAGAGGTGATTAAAAAGCTGAATGGAATGTCACACCTAATGGATACAGAGAGGGAGCCACAGGAAATAGAAAAGGAGAGGGAGAGGGAAAAAGAGAGAGGGGAAAAAAAGGGAAGAAGAGAGAGGGAGAGGGAAAAAGAGAGGAAACGGGAACATAATAGAGGTAGTGTAAAGAGGTGATGGAGTGTGTGTGTGTGTGTGTGTGTGTGTGTGTGTGTGTGTGTGTGTGTGTGTGTGGTAAAATTGGGGTATGAGTGAGTAAAAACCTTGGTTCCCCCAATTCCAGGTGTAATTACCAGACCTGGTGATGGGAGGTAAGTGAAGCTGACACAAGCCTCCTGCTCTGTAATACTCTGCCTCATACCTCACAGACCACCACACTACAGTACAGACAGCCAAGGACACATGGACACACAGGGCTCCATATGCCTCCCCATTTCAACAGACAATACAACAGACAATAGATATTTGAGGAGGAGGTCTTTAAGCAAAGCGAGTGACAAAGTTAACACAGTTTCATAAGAAACATAGACAGTGTACTGTTTCCAGCTCGAAAGGAGACACTGATATTAGATTCAAACTGTGTTTGGGTGGTATGTATTGTAAGTATGAGACATCACAGGGAGGGCATTAGAGATGTGTCTAGTTTGCTATCTCTCTCACCCAAGACCACGTGGGCTAGCTGGTCCCTCTGTGTGACTCCTCATTGTCTTGTCTGCTCATGATAGTTCCGGTCTGTGGCATTTGAAATGTGGTGTGCAGAGTGGTGTCTAAATGCAGGCAGACATGTTTTATTGCATGACCTTCTCCGCAGACATTCCCATCTCCCCTCCTATTTCACTCCATTGTTTCCTCTCTCACCCCCTCTCTCCCTCACCCCATCTCCTCCTCCCCTCCCTACCTCTGCTTAGACAACACTGAGGCGCTGTTGGTTGGAGGTTTGCAAAAACGCACACACACACACACATTCACGTCCAGTTGGTGGTGTGGTGCGGTGCAGTCAGAAGAGCAGACGGCTGGCCTGCTGTAGTCTGGACCTCTCCGTGCCCTGGGGGAAGGGGGGTATGAAAGAGAGCCGAGGTGGGCAGGCACAGCCAGTGGAGCAAGGAGGAAAATAAACATATTATATTCCCTTTATGAAAAATACATGGAATAAATACTGAAATACATGACTGCAGACTGTTTGTACATGACGTGTGTGAATGGAGAAAGATTACATTCTGGCTATGCCCTTCATATGAGGCATATCCCTCTGTTTGAACTGGTCTCTCTTTGGTCTCTGTAACCAGTGAGGGAAGAACCACAGGGGGTCTGGCACCAGGGTATATGACTGAGCTAGACACACAGCTTGTATGTCTCAGATCTGGTGTTGGCAACTGCACTCTTAGAAAAAAGGGTTCTAAAAGGTTCTGCGGCTGTCCCCATAGGATAACCTTTTTTGGTTCCAGGAAGAACTCTTTTGGGTTCCATATAGAACCAAAAGGGGTTCTTCAAAGGGTTCTCCTATAGGGACAGCCGAATAACCCTTTTTTTTAACCCTTATTTTACCAGGTAAGTTGACTGAGAACACATTCTCATTTACAGCAACAACCTGGGGAATAATTACAGGGGAGACGAATGAACTAATTGGAAGCTGGAGATGATTAGGTGGCCATGATGGTATGAGGGCCAGATTGGGAATTAGCCAGGACAGCAGGGTTAACACCCCTACTCTTACAATAAGTGCCATGGCATCTTTAGTGACCACAGAGAGTCATGACACCCGTGTAACTTCCCATCCGAAAGATGGCACCCTACACAGGGCAATGTCCCCAATCATTGTTTTTAGACCAGAGGAAAGAGTGCCTCCTACCGGCCCTTCAACACCACTTCCGGCAGCATCTGGTTTCCCATCCGGGGACCGACCAGAACTAACGCTGCTTAACTTCAGAGGCAAGCCAGCAGTAGGATGCAAGGTGGTATGCTGCTGGATAGCACCTTTTTTCTAAGAGAGGGGCTATTTGTCCCTGTTTCTTCTCTGTTAAGGAGATAAGTCTTATATAATATATTAGGCAGGTGGAGGAACAGCAACTGCACCTGCATGTACAGCATGTGTATGCAGACACCACCTACAGTGGGGAAAAAAAGTATTTAGTCAGCCACCAATTGTGCAAGTTGTCCCACTTAAAAAGATGAGAGAGGCCTGTAATTTTCATCATAGGTACACGTCAACTATGACAGACAAAATGAGAGAAAAAGAATCCAGAAAATCACATTGTAGGATTTTTAATGAATTTATTTGCAAATTATGGTGGAAAATAAGTATTTGGTCAATAACAAAAGTTTCTCAATACTTTGTTATATACCCTTTGTTGGCAATGACACAGGTCAAACGTTTTCTGTAAGTCTTCACAAGGTTTTCACACACTGTTGATGGTATTTTGGCCCATTCCTCCATGCAGATCTCCTCTAGAGCAGTGATGTTTTGGGGCTGTCGCTGGGCAACACGGACAACACGTTGAGATCTGGAGACTGGCTAGGCCACTCCAGGACCTTGAAATGCTTCATACGAAGCCACTCCTTCGTTGCCCGGGCGGTGTGTTTGGGATCATTGTCATGCTGAAAGACCCAGCCACGTTTCATATTCAATGCTCTTGCTGATGGAAGGAGGTTTTCACTCAAAATCTCACGATACATGGCCCCATTCATTCTTTCCTTTACACGGATCAGTCGTCCTGGTCCCTTTGCAGAAAAACAGCCCCAAAGCATGATGTTTCCACCCCCATGCTTCACAGTAGGTATGGTGTTCTTTGGATGCAACTCAGCATTCTTTGTCCTCCAAACACGACGAGTTGAGTTTTTACCAAAATGTTCTATTTTGGTTTCATCTGACCATATGACATTCTCCCAATCCTCTTCTGGATCATCAAAATGCACTCTAGCAAATTTCAGACGGGCCTGGACATGTACTGGCTTAAGCAGGGGGACACGTCTGACACTGCAGGATTTGAGTCCCTGGCGGCGTAGTGTGTTACTGATGGTAGGCTTTGTTACTTTGGTCCCAGCTCTCTGCAGGTCATTCACTAGGTCCCCCCGTGTGGTTCTGGGATTTTTGCTCACCGTTCTTGTGATCATTTTGAGGTTGTGGACAGGTGTCTTTTATACTGATAACAAGTTCAAACAGGTGCCATTAATACAGGTAACGAGTGGAGGACAGAGGAGCCTCTTAAAGAAGAAGTTACAGGTCTGTGAGAGCCAGAAATCTTGCTTGTTTGTAGGTGACCAAATACTTATTTTCCATCCATTATTTGCAAATAAATTCATTAAAAATCCTACAATGTGATTTTCTGGATTTCTTTTTCTCAATTTGTCCGTCATAGTTGACGTGTACCTATGATGAAAATTACAGGCCTCTCTCATCTTTTTAAGTGGGAGAACTTGCACAATTGGTGGCTGACTAAATACTTTTTTCCCCCACTGTACCTGGCTGTGTCACTGTGGGCTGTTACATACAGGTGGACATTCTGCATGTTGAGTAGACCCGTTCAATGCACCTAACCCATTCCAACCTCCATCATCTTCCATTCTTTCAAGCCAACACCGGGACAATGTAAATAAGTTATTTTGTGTTGATCTGGTTAGCATGCTAGTACCTGTATGAAATATAATCAGAGTAACAGCATATCAGCTAAAAAAGGAGTCAACAGTTGATTTAGTTGAGCGAATTGGTTTTCGTCATTCAATGGCCAGTTCTCCTAATAGTTTTAACCATCTTATCCTCCAGAGCGTCAGCATTTCTACCTAGGCAGGCACACCCAGCCATTCCCAACAGGTCAGCAGGTTGCTGTTTTATAATCAATTTAGACTTTGGACCATGGAGAGTTGGATGTTCTGTAGAAAAGTGATTCCCAAAGTGACTGTTACTGTTATATTGCAAGGAGGGCAATCAATTTATCATCCTCCTGACTACAGGGAGATGGTTGCTCTAAAGGTTATAAGCCCAGGATAGTGAGACATTGGGCTAGACTGAGAGGTAGCTTCCTGCTTTTTCCCTTGTGTGCTGTGCAACTACCTCCCATTGTCCCCACTCGGATCTCCATTACGGATCCACGCCCTTGACTGCTTCAGTCTCATTACGAGCCACTCCAGACAGCCATCAAATCTTCAGGTCTGTGGCCCATACTAACCCCTATACACCTTATCTGACTCCTGCTCTTCTGGTGGGAAAATTGAAATGTCATTATCCTCACAGGCTGCTCTGAAAGATTGATATTGCTTCATGTCACACAACAACGAGGGGCAAGGGGAAGATATGAACAGAACAGAGGCTCAGCTTCCACTTAAAACCTTTCTCAACACAGAGACCAAGTGGATCTGTGGAAATAAAGCAGGGATAATGGATGCAGAGAACGACATACTGTATGAATTAAACACAAAACATTACATTTTCCCATTAGAACAAGACAAGTGATGCAGTATTTCTGGGAACTGATCAATATCAAATCGAAGCAGGGCATACAAAGGACTTTCATTGCATTGATTCAGTCCAGTGGAATAAAGTCCATCCCATTGGATAACGAGTGATGTAATGTATGCTTTGGCAGGGCCTATCAATAATGATATATATATTCGTCAAAGCCTTCTGTACCCTTTTATTTATTTTGATTAAGCCCTTCCTTTTTATTAGCAATCTCATAAATGTGACTCTTTGAAATTGGCAATTGATTAAACAGTCAGGGCATCAGGTTTTTAATCTGGCGTAAAAGCCCATTCAGAATTTATAAATCAGCTTGCATGCATGATGATGTCATCAGCAACATCAGAGGACGGCGTCACCTTTCTTCACATAAGTGCAGTGTAATTAACTCTGCCTACGTATTCTAAGATTAGTAAGGTAGCAATTATCTGGGGATCGATAATCTAACACCCTTGGTAAATGATATGTACATGTATGCTTCCTTCTGTCTCCTTTAATCACTGGGCCCCAAAGTCATCTCACCATCCCAAAGACAGAGCAGGTCCCTCTCCATCTTCCTCTGCTGCTCTACTCTATAGGCCTGGCACTCTCTTCCCTCTCCCTCTCCCTCTCCCTACCTGAGAAAGGACACATAGCAATGGTCACTCCTCTGCACCAGGAGAGAGAGAGAGGGAGAGCTTTCTGTTAATCATCACACCGGCACATGCCCACACATATATACAGTTGAAGTCGGAAGTTTACATACACCTTAGCCAAATACATTTAAACTCAGTTTTTCACAATTCCTGACATTTAATCCTAGTAAAAATTCCCTGTCTTAGGTCAGTTAAGATCACCACTTTATTTTAAGAATGTGAAATGTCAGAATAATAATAGAGAGAATGATTTATTTCAGCTTTTATTTATTTCATCACATTCCCAGTGGGTCAGAAGTTTGGTAGCATTGCCTTTAAATTGTTTAACTTGGGTCAAACGATTTGGGTAGCCTTCCACAAGCTTCCCACAATAAGTTGGGTGAATTTTGGCCCATTCCTCCTGACAGAGCTGGTGTAACTGAGTCAGGTTTGTAGTCCTCCTTGCTCACACACGCTTTTTCAGTTCTGCCCACAAATGTTCTATAGTATTGATGTCAGGGCTTTGTGATGGCCACTCCAATACCTTGACTTTGTTGTCCTTAAGCCATTTTGCCACAACTTTGGAAGTATGCTTGGGGTCATTGTCCATTTGGAAGACCCATTTGCGACCAAGCTTTAACTTCCTGACTGATGTCTTGAGATGTTGCTTCAATATATCCACATAATTTTCCTTCCTCATGATGCCATCTATTTTGTGAAGTGCACATGTCCCTCCTGCAGCAAAGCACCCCCACAGCATGATGCTGCCACCCCCGTGCTTCACGTTGGGATGGTGTTCTTCGGCTTGCAAGCGACCCCCTTTTTCCTCCAAACATAACGATGGTCATTATGGCCAAACAGTTCTATTTTTGTTTCATCAGACCAGAGGACATTTCTCCAAAAAGTATGATCTTTGTCCCCATGTGCAGTTGCAAACCATAGTCTGGCTTTTTTATGGTGGTTTTGGCGCAGTGGCTTCTTCCTTGCTGAGCGGCCTTTCAGGTTATGTCAATATAGGACTCGTTTTACTGTGGATATAGATACGTTTGTACCTGTTTCCTCCAGCATCTTCACAAGGTCCTTTGCTGTTGTTCTGGGATTGATTTGCACTTTTTGCACCAAAGTACGTTCATCTCTAGGAGAGAGAACGCGTCTCCTTCCTGAGCGGTATGACTGCTGCGTGGTCCCATAGTGTTTATACTTGCATACTATTGTTTGTACAGATGAACGTGGTACCTTCAGGCATTTGGAAATTGCTCCCAAGGATGAACCAGACTTGTGGAGGTCTACAATTTTTATTCTGAGGTCTTGGCTGATTTCTTTTGATTTTCCCATGATGTCAAGCAAAGAGGCACTGAGTTTGAAGGTAGGCCTTGAAATACATCCACAGGTACACCTCCAATTGACTCAAATGATGTCAATTAGCCTATCAGAAGCTTCTAGAGCCATGACATCATTTTCTGGAATTTTCCAAGCTGTTTAAAGGCACAGTCAACTTACTGTATGTAAACTTCTGACTCACTGGAATCGTGATACAGTGAATTATAAGTGAAATAATCTGTCTGTAAACAATTGTTGGAAAAGTTACTTGTGTCATGCACAAAGTAGATGTCCTAACCGACTTGCCAAAACTATAGTTTGTTAACAAGAAATGTGTGGAGTGGTTGAAAAACGAATTTTAATGACTCCAACCTAAGTGTATGTAAACTTCCGACTTCAACTGTATATACACATATATAGATAATGCAACACTGGGAGATTGGTCTACACAACACAAACAGTTTCCTTTTCTCGCCATCTCACAAAGGCATACATGATACACGCCATGCAACTTGCATGCACAGGCACATACACTCACTTCTCACACGAAGAACCCATGTTTGTTGTTAGCGTGCGAGGCCAGGCCACACAAACAACTACTAATAGATATTTTCACACACACTCCCACCCGTTTTCCTGTGCATGCAGCCGGCGCTGGTGGGGCTGTGTCCAGTCATCACTCTTTCTCAGACATGCTCTCTGTACACAGAGTGAGCCCTGTGTTTGGCCAATCAGAGCTGCCCACCGTCTCATCAGGAGGTCTGGGCCAGTGTGTGTGTGTGTGTGTGTGTGTGTGTGTGTGTGTGTGTGTGTGTGTGAGTCCCATGGCCCTAATTTATTCATCATCCTTTCTCTCCACTGAACACACACACATACAAACAAACACACACACACACACACACACACACACACACTCCACAGCCCCACTGATGCAAACTGACACCTGAAATATAGCTAATTGAAAAGCCTGATGATGCTTAATTCTATCTGACAACAAATCAATTTCTTATTTTTTCCTCCCATACTCCACAACGTTCATAAACTCTGAAACAAAATGTCTCTCTGAAAGAGGTGCTCGAAGTATTTAAAGATCAATCATAAAACGCCCTCCAGCTTCCCATTACAGAGAAGGCAATTTATGACTGACAGGATAGTGCATATAGCTAGTTTGTCTGTTTGATGCTCAGTAAATTAAACATGACAAACCTGAGTGATGCCCAGAATGTGTCATGAATCCCGCTTCCTGAGTCTGTTTCTGCCTGTGTTGCCGGTTTTCTGTCCTGGAGTCTGTTTCCTGAGGTTCCTGAACGCACCCTGTCTGGTTGCCGGGTGACGAAGCTAGGCGGGAGATCTCTCTATTACCCGCACCTGCATCTCATCAGCTATCTGCACACCTGGTCCTGATCATCACCTCTCCACTTCATAAGCCCTGACCTGACATCCATTCCCTGCCGGATCGTTAGCCATGAACAGTATGTTGTGTCAGCGTATCAGTCTCAAGTTTGCTAGAGTTAGTTTTGTTGTTTTGTACTTTTTGCTTGCCGTGTACTTACCTCCGTTTACTCTGTCTACAGTTATTCTCCCGGAACATTCACTCCACCCTTGCCTGGGCGTCGGTGGGTTCTGTAACATCATTGGATCTGCCTATTCACTTCCACCAACTCACCTCCGCTGCCCACTCCGTCTCCTGAATTATCCTGCTTCCACATTTGAGTCGTTAAATAAATATTCCCCTTCTGTCTACTCACCTTGTCCTGGTCTGCTTCTGGGTTCTGCTTTGGAGAATCGTGACAGAAAGACTCTGTTTTAATTTTGTTTAACTTTTTTGCAGTATTACTTTAGTGCCTTGTTGCAAACAGGATGCATGTTTTAGAACATATTTTATTCTGTACAGGCTTCCTTTTCACTCTGTCAGTTAAGTTAGTATTGTGGAGTAACTACAATGTTGTTGATCCATCCTCAGTTTTTCCCTATCACAGCCATTAAACTCTAAATTTTTTAAAGTCACCATTGGCCTCATGGTAAAATCCTTGAGTGGTTTCCTTCCGCTCCAGCAACTGAGTTAGGAAGGACGCCTGTATCTTTGTAGTGACTGGGTGCATTGATACGCCATCCAAAGTGTAATGAATAATTTCACCATGCTCAAAGGGATACAAAATGTCTGCTTTTTTTTTTTTTTTTTACCCATCTACTAAAAACGAATTCCACTTTGACATAATGCGGTATTGTGTGTAGACCAGTGACAAAAAATCTAAATGTAATCTATTTTAAATTCAGGCTCTAACACAACAAAATGTAGAAAAAGTGATTGGTGGATTTCCCTTCATGTACTATTTTCACTTAACACACAAACAGTGACCCTCTTAACCTCAACCATCAGAGGACTGTGGAGGGAATGTATTCTCCTAGTAAGTGGCCCGATGCTACGAAGCCTCTCTGTCAGTGGTGTGTCACAGTCATCTACTGCTGGGTGATATAATCCTCCTATCTATACAGGCCGGGCCAGATCACTGAATTAATAGTACTCTCTGAGGGTTACACTGGAACCTCTTTCACAAATGAGGTTTAACAAAGTCCCCTCTGTAATTGTGTAAGCATTCCCCATTTCACCACTCTTCCCAGGCACCATCAGCATAACTGCTGCCCTCTAGCCCCCATCGCTGCCACAGCGCATCCCAGGCCCACCTTGTCCCCCACCTCCTATAAATCAAATACACTTAATGGGGAGAGGAAACATTATAGCTGTAATAGAACCTGGAGCAGGATATGTGTATCTCTGTTCACCGCTCATCCCCACATATCAGGACTGAGAGAGAGGGGAGAGGTGCAGTATGGTGTAGGCATGGTTAATAATCAGTGTCATCTAGATAGAGCTTTGGAGCTGCTTTCACTGTATGTGCCTCCCACTACCATTCATTCCTGTGTGTGTGTGTCTGTCCCCCAGTCCACAATTTTTTTTTTTTACATTTGCATTTTAGTCATTTAGCAGACGCTCTTATCCAGAGCGACTTACAGTTAGTGAGTGCATATATTATTTATGTATTTATTTTTCATACTGGCCCCCCGTGGGAATCGAACCCACAACCCTGTCGTTGCAAACGCCATGCTCTACCAACTGAGCTACATCCCTGCCGGCCATTCCCTCCCCTACCCTGGACGACGCAGCGCCGCCCCATGGGTCTCCCGGTCGCGGCCGGCTACGACAGAGCCTGGATTCGAACCAGGATCTCTAGTGGCACAGCTAGCACTGCGATGCAGTGCCTTAGACCACACACACACACACACGCACACACACACACACACACACACATCCATCCACTGATGACCCGAATGGGTCATGACAGGAAATGGAGTGCATGGTCAGTGGATCAGGTTCTCTGTGTGATAGAGGAGGGACAGGGAGAGCTGCAGAGTAGAAGCTCAGAGGTGCTCCACTCACCACAACCCAGGGGGAAATATGCTGCGTCCAGAGGGCAACCTCAAGGTGAAAGAGCTGACAGCTAACTGCAATAACGACTCTGTCTATACAGTAAAGCCATGGTTGAAAACAGAATCAGAGAGAAAGCCATATCTGGATGGGATTACAGCACGTTTTAAGGAGAGTTACTGCAGTACTTTACTATGTCTGTTAAAAACTGGATTTACTGGTTTCCTATACCTCTGTTACACATGTTCAGCCAGTCACCTCTGTACCTCTCTGTCTACACCAGTCATTCAGCATGGTGGTGTCAGTGGCCCTCTCTCCTCATCATCGCAGCACATTAATACATTATCCATAAATAATGTGGAAATCCATTAGAACAGACTTTGCATTTAGATAGCCTACTTAAGAAGGAACTGGTAATTAACACAACCTGCAGGGGGGAGTGACGAGTCACTAGACTGGCTCTCATCCTGCCCTTCCTTCTTCCTGCCACGCCAAGAGGGAGGCCATGGTGGCAGCGGGATGGTGGCCAAACATGAGTCTGAGGCATGTTGTCCAAGCACCCCTCACGTTGCCCACACTCACCCCTCTCCACAACATAGAAAAGTCCCTTTTTCTCATAGGCAACAGTTGTGCAGGGCTCAGAGCACCGGATACCCAGCAGGCCTGCTCTGCTCTTGATGGAAAAGCAATTAGTTCCAGATTAATAATGGATAGAATGGGAGCAGTTAGAGTGGGCAAGGCCCAGGATGTGAGACATCAACAACCAAGCCATAGTGGGCAACAAGCTGGATCTGTCAGGTGGTACATAAAAATAAAATAAAAACGTTTTATTGTCACACACCTTGTCGGCTCAGGTATTCGAACCAGCGACCTTTTGGTTACTGGCCCAACGCTCTAACCACTAGGTGCCCTGTCTGGTTCTGTCTGTATGGATGTCAAAGATCAAACCACAGACTGACATTGACCTCAACTCACACAGACACCCAGTGGGTCCTCTGGTATAGATACAGGTTCTCAGTGATCCACTGCATTCTGAGGTATAGATGAGGCTACACGCTGTATCCACTTATGAGAGCACTTTGCTTTGTGTCCAAACAAGCAGGCAGGCGAGAGCGAGGAGAGACCAGCTCTGACATTAAATCACCTCAGCACCCACAGGGCTCTGTCGGAAGACAGATGAACTGCCAATCCCTGGCCGGCAGAGGCAGGAATTAGCCCGCACTCAGCTAATTATACGAATCACTATGAGCGGGTCATTAAATATGGGATAAATCAAACATCATGTGCGTTACTGTCTCATCCATCAGGCCCATGCTCCCCTCAGCAGGGTGGAACTCAGGCAGATCCATCAGCCCAATGCATGGGAAACCATAGATTGTCCCATTTCACAACAATGGGGGGAGGAAGGGTTTTATAAGATGGCAGGGATGCCCTTAGTTCGTAGTCTGATATATTGTGCGTTAATCAGTAAATAATGGCCAGTAGCAGGCATTGAATGGATGTACAGTGGGGGAAAAAAGTATTTAGTCAGCCACCAATTGTGCAAGTTCTCCCACTTAAAAAGATGAGAGAGGCCTGTAATTTTCATCATTGGTACACGTCAACTATGACAGACAAATTGAGGAGAAAAAATCCTGAAAATCACATTGTAGGATTTTTAATGAATTTATTTGCAAATTATGGTGGAAAATAAGTATTTGGTCACCTACAAACAAGCAAGATTTCTGGCTCTCACAGACCTGTAACTTCTTCTTTAAGAGGCTCCTCTGTCCTCCACTCGTTACCTGTATTAATGGCACCTGTTTGAACTTGTTATCAGTATAAAAGACACCTGTCCACAACCTCAAACAGTCACACTCCAAACTCCACTATGGCCAAGACCAAAGAGCTGTCAAAGGACACCAGAAACAAAATTGTAGACCTGCACCAGGCTGGGAAGACTGAATCTGCAATAGGTAAGCAGCTTGGTTTGAAGAAATCAACTGTGGGAGCAATTATTAGGAAATGGAAGACATACAAGACCACTGATAATCTCCCTCAATCTGGGGCTCCACGCAAGATCTCACCCCGTGGGGTCAAAATGATCACAAGAACGGTGAGCAAAAATCCCAGAACCACACGGGGGGACCTAGTGAATGACCTGCAGAGAGCTGGGACCAAAGTAACAAAGCCTACCATCAGTAACACACTACGCCGCCAGGGACTCAAATCCTGCAGTGCCAGACGTGTCCCCCTGCTTAAGCCAGTACATGTCCAGGCCCGTCTGAAGTTTGCTAGAGTGCATTTGGATGATCCAGAAGAGGATTGGGAGAATGTCATATGGTCAGATGAAACCAAAATATAACTTTTTGGTAAAAACTCAACTCGTCGTGTTTGGAGGACAAAGAATACTGAGTTGCATCCAAAGAACACCATACCTACTGTGAAGCATGGGGGTGGAAACATCATGCTTTGGGGCTGTTTTTCTGCAAAGGGACCAGGACGACTGATCCGTGTAAAGGAAAGAATGAATGGGGCCATGTATCGTGAGCAAGGGCATTGAAGATGAAACGTGGCTGGGTCTTTCAGCATGACAATGATCCCAAACACACCGCCCGGGCAACGAAGGAGTGGCTTCGTAAGAAGCATTTCAAGGTCCTGGAGTGGCCTAGCCAGTCTCCAGATCTCAACCCCATAGAAAATCTTTGGAGGGAGTTGAAAGTCTGTGTTGCCCAGCGACAGCCCCAAAACATCACTGCTCTAGAGGAGATCTGCATGGAGGAATGGGCCAAAATACCAGCAACAGTGTGTGAAGACTTACAGAAAACGTTTGACCTGTGTCATTGCCAACAAAGGGTATATAACAAAGTATTGAGAAACTTTTGTTATTGACCAAATACTTATTTTCCACCATAATTTGTAAATAAATTCATAAAAAATCCTACAATGTGATTTTCTGGATTTTTTTCTCATTTTGTTTGTCATAGTTGACGTGTACCTATGATGAAAATTACAGGCCTCTCTCATCTTTTTAAGTGGGAGAACTTGCACAATTGGTGGCTGACTAAATACTTTTTTTCCCCACTGTAGCTGGCTCACTCACTCATACAGTTTCCAAACTGCTGTAGCAGCCCACTTAAAATCTCCAGCTGTCAAGTGCATCTCTTTGACATTAGCTAACTGGGTTGTCATGGAAACAGTGGCTTGTTAGCGGTGTTAATGCTCAGAAACATGCTGGTTTTAACACCAAGGGGTGTACTATATGGCTCTATCTATTCATCCCATTACATCCACCACCTACTGTAAGTAGAATCCTGAAAATAGAGTAACCGGGGACACCAATTATTAAGATAAGATGGCACATAACTGTACAATAGATAAGCCATGCAATGTGTCTCACCACAAATCTCTTCAGCATCTGTGATACATTCACCAGAGGACACATAGAAACTTAAATAAAGGTCCCTGTGGCGTAAAGCTAACGCGTCTACTCTATCGCGTATGTTACCGGACTGCCTTGAATGATTTTGGCATCTCTCTGATAGCATGACTAGGCGGATTCTACAGCCCAGTGACTTGAAAAAGTGTCATGACTGACAGATGGATTCGTGAGAATCAGGCACACATGCATCAGAGTCATATATCATCCATCTATGGCTCTGACATGCATGACTTCTCTCATGTTGCTTTTCCCTTAAGGCCATGCAAGGCTGCTGGTGAAGATGCATTTTTAGTAAGTGAGATGTCAAGGTGCGAAAATAGCACATTTGAGTAACAACAGGCAAATTAAAATCAAATCAAATCAAATTGTATTTGTCACATGCGCCGAATACAACAGGTGTAGTAGTCCTTACAGTGAAATGCTTACTTACAAGCCATAACCAACAATGCAGTACAATAAATAGAGTTAATAAAATATTTACTAAATAAACTAAAGTAAATAAAATAAAATAAAAAGTAACACAATAAAATAACAATAACGAGGCTATATACAGTTGAAGTCGGAAGTTTAAATACACTTAGGTTGGAGTCATTAAAACCCATTTTTCAACCACTCCACACATTTCTTGTTAACAAACTATAGTTTTGGCAAGTCGGTTAGGACATCTACTTTGTGCATGACACAAGTAATTTTTCCAACAATTGTTTACAGACAGATTATTTCACTTATAATTCACTGTATCACAATTCCAGTGGGTCAGAAGTTTACATACACTAAGTTGACTGTGCCTTTAAACAGCTTGGACAATTCCAGAAAATGATGTCATGGCTTTAGAAGCTTCTGATAGGCTAATTGACACCATTTGAGTCAATTGGAGGTGTACCTGTGGATGTGTTTCAAGGCCTACCTTCAAACTCAGTGCCTCTTTGCTTGATATCATGGGAAAAGTAAAAGAAATCAGCCAAGACCTCAGAAAGAAAATGGTAGACCTCCACAAGTCTGGTTCATCCTTGGGAGCAATTTCCAAATGCCTGAAGGTACCACGTTCATCTGTACAAACAATATTACGCAAGTATAAACACCATGGGACCACGCAGCCGTAATACCACTCAGGAAGGAGACACGTTCTGTCTCCTAGAGATGAACGTACTTTGGTGCGAAAAGTGCAAATCAATCCCAGAACAACAGTAAAGGACCTTGTGAAGATGCTGGAGGAAACAGGTACAAAAGTATCTATATCCACAGTAAAACAAATCCTATATCGACATAACCTGAAAGGCCGCTCAGCAAGGAAGAAGCCACTGCTCCAAAACCGCCATAAAAAAGACAGACTACGGTTTGCAACTGCACATGCGAACAAAGATTGTACTTTTTGGAGAAATGTCCTCTGTTCTGATGAAACAAAAATTGTCACGCCCTGGCTCTGGGGACTCTTATATGTTGAGCCAGGGTGTGGATTTTCTATGTGTTATTTTCTATGTCGTGTTCTAGTTCGTGTATTTCTATGTTGGCCAGGGTGGTTCCCAATCAGAGGCAGCTGTAGCTTGTTGTCTCTGATTGGGGACCATACTTAGGCAGCCTGTTGGCACATGTTTATTGTGGGATCTTGATCCGTAAGGTTTGTGTTTAAACCCTAGGACTTCACGTATCGTTTATTGTTTTGTTCGTGTGTACTCATTAAAAGAATGTACGCTTATCACGCTGCGCCTTGGTCCGCTTCATCATGTGTCAACGATCGTGACAAAAATAGAACTGTTTGGCCATAATGACCATTGTTATGTTTGGAGGAAAAAGGGGGTTGCTTGCAAGCCGAAGAACACCATCCCAACCGTGAAGGACGGGGGTGGCAGCATCATGCTGTGGGGGTGCTTTGCTGCAGGAGGGACTGGTGCACTTCACAAAATAGATGGCATCATGAGGAAGGAAAATTATGTGGATATATTGAAGCAACATCTCAAGACATCAGTCAGGAAGTTAAAGCTTGGTCGCAAATGGGTCTTCCAAATGGACAATGACCCCAAGCATACTTCCAAAGTTTTGGCAAAATGGTTTAAGGTATTGGAGTGGCCATCACAAAGCCCTGACCTCAATCCTATAGAATATTTGTGGGCAGAACTGAAAAAGCGTGTGCGAGCAAAAAGGCCTACAAACCTGACTTAGTTACACCAGCTTTGTCAGGAGGAATGGGCCAAAATTCAGAGTGTATGTTTATTTCTGACCCACTGGGAATGTGATGAAAGAAATAGAAGCTGAAATAAATAATTATATCTACTATTATTCTGACATTTCACATTTTTAAAATAAAGTGGTGATCCTAACTAACATAAGACAGGGACTTTTTACAAGGATTAAATGTCAGGAATTGTGAAAAACTGAGTTTAAATGTATTTGGCTAAGTTGTATCCGACTTCAACTGTACAGGGGGTACCGATACCGAGTAAATGTGCGTGGGTACAGGTTATTTGAGGTAATTTGTACATGTAGGTAGTGGTAAAGTGACTATGCATAGATAATAAACAGCGAGTAGCAGTAAATAGTCCGGGTGGCCATTTGATTAATTGTTCAGCAGTCTTATGGCTTGGGGGTAGAAGCTGTTAAGGAGCCTTTTGGACCTAGACTTGGCGCTCCGGTACCGCTTGCCGTGCGGTAGCAGAGAGAACAGTCTATGACTTGGGTGACTGGAGTCTTTGACAATTTTTGGGGCCTTCCTCTGACACCGCCTAGTATATAGGTCCTGGATGGCAGGAAGCTTGGCCCCAGTGATGTACTGGGCCATACGCACTACCCTCTGTAGCACCTTACAGTCGGATGCCGAGCAGTTGTTATACCAGGTGGTGATGCAACCGGTCAGGATGCTCTCGAAGGTGCAGCTGTAGAACTTTTTGAGCATCTGGGGACCCATGCCAAATCTTTTCAGTCTCCTGAGGGGGAAAAGGTGTTGTCATGCCCTCTTCACGACTGTCTTGGTGTGTTTGGACCATGATAGTTCGTTGGTGATGTGGACACCAAGGAACTTGAAACAAGACCCGATCCACTACAGCCCCGTCGATGTTAATGGCGGCCTGTTCGGCCCTCCTTTTCCTGTAGTCCACGATCAGCTCCTTTGTCTTGTTCACATTGAGGGAGAGGTTGTTGTCCTGGCACCACACTGCCAGGTCTCTGACCTCCTCTCTATAGGCTGTCTCATCGTTGCCGGTGATCAGGCCTACCACTGTTGTGTCGTCAGCAAACTTAATGATGGTGTTGGAGTCGTGCTTGGCCACGCAGTCGTGGGTGAACAGGGAGTACAGGAGGGGACTAAGCACGCACCCCTGAGGGGCCCCAGTGTTGAGGATCAGCGTGGCAGATGTGTTGTTGCCTACCCTTACCACCTGGGGGCGGCCCGTCAGGAAGACCAGGATCCAGTTGCAGAGGGAGGTGTTTGTCCCAGGGTCTTTAGGTTAGTAATGAGCTTTGTGGGCACTATGGTGTTGAACGCTGAGCTGTAGTCAATGAACAGCATTCTCATATAGGTGTTCCTTTTGTCCAGGTGGGATAGGGCAGTGTGGAGTGCGATTGAGATTGCGTCATCTGTGGATCTGTTGGGGCAGTATGCGAAATGGAGTGGGTCTAGGGTTTCCGGGATGATGGTGTTGATGTGAGCCATGACCAGCCTTTCAAAGCACTTCATGGCTACCGACGTGAGTGCTACGGGGCGGTAGTCACTTAGGCAGGTTACCTTCGCTTTCTTGGGCACAGGGGCTTTGGTGGTCTGCTTGAAACATGTAGGTATTACAGACTCGGTCAGGGAGAGGTTGAAAATGTCAGTGAAGACACTTGCCAGTTGGTCCACGCATGCTCTGAGTACATGTCCTGGTAATCCATCTGGCCCCACAACCTTGTGAATGTTGACCTGTTTAAAGGTCTTACTCACATTGGCTACGGAGAAAGTGATCACACAGTCGTGCGGAACAGCTGGTGCTCTCATGCATGCTTAAGTGTTGCTTGCCTCGAAGCAAGCATAAAAGGCATTTAGCTCGTCTGGTAGGCTCGCGTCACTGGGCAGCTCGCGGCTGGGTTTCCCTTTATAGTCCGTAATAGTTTGCATGCCCTGCCACATCCGACGAGTGTCAGAGCCGGTGTAGTAGGGTTCAATCTTAGTCCTGTATTGACGCTTTGATGGTTCGTCTGAGGGCATAACGAGATTTCTTATAAGCGTCTGGAATAGTGTCTTTCACTCCTTGAAAGCGGCAGCTCTAGCCTTTACCTCCATGCGGATGTTGCCTGTAATCCATGGCTTCTGATTGGGATATGTACATACGGTCACTGTGGGGAAGTCATTGTCAATGCACTTATTGATGAAGCCGGGGACTGAGGTGGTATACTCCTCAATGCCATTGGATGAATCCCGGAACATATTCCAGTCTGTGCTAGCAAAACAGTCCTGTAGCGTTGCAGCCGTGTCATCTGACCACTTCCGTATTGAGCGAGTCACTGGTACTTCCTGTTTTAGTTTTTGCTTGTAAGCAGGAATCAGGAGGATAGAATTATGGTCAGATTTGCCAAATGGGGGGGAGGGAGAGCTATGTATGCGTCTCTGTGTGTGGAGTAAAGGTGGTCTAGAGTTTTTTTTCCTCTGGTTGCACGAATAATATAGATAAGAACTCTCTTGGTAGATAGTGTGGTCTACAGCTTATCATGAGGTACTCTACCTCAGGCAAACAATACCTCGAGACTTCTTTAATATTAGACATCACGCACCATGTCTAAAATAGTACATTCGAGTAACAGCAGACTAATTCAAGGTGCTCTGACAGTGACACACGTTATCACTCTCACTCTTCATCCAGTACAATATGTTTGTGCTTTCATTCAACCATTCAGCCATTAAAATGCTCCAACCATTGTAATGGCACTACCTTTGCAACTTCTATCAACAATTATACAACGGATGGGTCTAATCCTGGACCCTGATTGGTTAAAACTGCATTCCAGCAGCTAAAGCTATGACGTTGAAATGCCTATTTACTCTGTTCCATCTCACTACACAATCCACTGTCTCATCAGCCCAGCCAGACAATTTATAAACTTGATCTCCACTGTAAAAAAGTATCTAGACATTATCTCCCATTTCTTTTAGACTAGCAATTGGTTTTCAATAGCGGAGATTTGGTATGGCAACTGCACGCCCGCAACCGCAAGGCTCTCCAGAGGGTGGTGCGGTCTGCCGAACGCATTACCGGGGGCAAACTACCCACCCTCCAAGACACCTACAGCACCCGATGGCACAGGAAGGCCAAAAAGATCATCAAGGACATCAACCACCCGAGCCACTGCCTGTTCTCCCCGCTATCACCCAGAAGGCAAGGTCAGTACAGGTGCATCAAAGCTGGGACTGAGAGAATGAAAAACAGCTTCTATCTCAAGGCCATCAGACTGTTAAATAGCCATCACTAGCACATTAGAGGCTGCTGCTGCCTATTGAAATCACTGGCCACTTTAAGAAATTGAACTCTAGTCACTTTAATAATGTTTACATATCTTGCACTACTCATCTCATATGTATATACTGTATATACTCTATCCTATAATATTCTACTGTACCTTAGTCCATGCCGCTCTGTCATTGCTTGTCCATATATGTATATATTCTTAAATTCCATTCCTTACTAGATTTGTGTGTATTGGGTATATGTTGTGAAATTGTTAGATATTACTTGTTAGATATTACTGCACTGTCGGAGCTAGAAGCACAAGCATTTCACTACACAAGCAATAACATCTGCTAAACACGTGTATGTGACTAATACAATTTGATTTGATTTGATTTGATTTGTATAAAAATTGCTGTCTGTCTCTCTGACATTTGCAAGATTGTTTCAATATTGAAATTCGATCTCCAGCTGTACCATATTAATGAATGTGTAGGGGTCGGGAGTCGGGAAGAGACAGACAGGCAGGCAGTGTTTCTCAGCCAGTCGAAATCATGATTCAGCATAATTATTATAGACATATACAAAGAAATATCAATAGAAAACAGGTAAAACAAAACGAAATGCAGCTAGTTTGCAGTCTTTCCAGCTTTAGTTTGAAGTGATTGTGTTAGCTGTGTTGTCGGCTAGCTCCTCTGAACGACAGTGTCCTGACGAGAGCGAACATCTTCTATGCCAGGCGAAATCGCGCATCACTAGTTCATTCTTATGAAAGTATCCAAATAAATGTCACTAGAAAACAGCTTAAACAAATGCAAATTATGCTACTTTGCTGTTATTCTGGCTGCATTGACGCGACTGTAAGTTAGGCATAGACAATAAGGATAAGAACGGTGCCAGCCAGTTTTGCAAGAGAACATTTAGAACGAATGACTGGGCCGCGTCCATCAATACAGAACAAAAATACTTAACTGGGTCGCGTCTCTGGCAAATGAACCGATAGAATGAAAGACCAGCCGGCTTGGGTAGCAACCCTAGATTTGTGTCAGGACTATATCTTGTGGAAAGATGAAATAGTTTGAATAAATTAATCAAAATATGGTTTTTAATAAAAATATGTCAATCATTATTTGATTATGTTGGTAACCCATTGTATAAAAGTGATAATGCCCTCGAAGCGGTGTTTGGAGAATATATTGACACGGTTTGCCGGCCCGAGACAACATGCCAATATATCCTCCAAACACCGGCTTCTCTGGCATTATCACTTAAGAAGCCACTTCCAAAATGTCTCTCAACAAGTAACAACTCCAACAGCTGTCTTTGGGAGATGGTGGAGCAAAGGTTATGGTAGATGTGGAGATTGTGAGGATGTGCAGTGCACCCCTTCTTTCTGAGGAGAAGGAAGGAGAGAGGATAGAGAGATTGCCTGCAGTGTTTCTACCCCTCCTCCCTGGTCCCTGACTGCTTTTAGGATGGATGGCTGCTTAGCTCCCCTCCCTGGATGGCCCCCATTGTGAGAGGCGAGGTGGAGGGCCTTCATAATGGGATTGCTCGTTCGGGGAGCGACACTCTATCGACTGCTTTCACCAGTGAAGGAGGACCCCCTTTGTGAACCGAATGAACTCTGAGATTGATGACTCCTGGCTCTAGGAAGTTGGCCCAACCTCATCTCCTTCTATCTCGGCCAAGGCTTCAAAGCACAAGTCTATTTAGGGGCATAATTCATATGTACTTGAAAATGAAGTGTCTCCTCTGGGTTGTCGGAAAACAATATAATGCAAACATATTTCATGCTCAACTAACACAGCCTGGAGAATGTCCATCTAATTGGGGCGCAGGAGGAAACACAAGGTAATGTATGTCTTCTCTCTGTGTTGTGGGCATATTGCATTACCAGGCACTGAAAACACGATGTTGGATATGGAAAAAACTAAGAATGCCTTATGTGTCTACAGCCTGTACAATAACAAATGGTACAGCATAAACGTTCAGCATATCTGTCGCCCGCTCTAGCATTCTGGCTGTGAGAAATGATAACAGGCTTAATTGAAAGACTGTCAAACTGCTTTTTCTGCCAGCCAGTGTGACGAAATGGGAGGAATAGAATGGGGCCTTTATCTGCAGGTAACAGAGGTTGTCTAACGTTCTGTAATACAACATGTATCCTCCTCAGGAAGTTGATGCAGACACTGACAAGATGCTTATCACAAGCAACCTGCTGATGGCACACAAGCTTATCTCTCCAGAGTGCTGTTACCCTCTGGCTTCAGCCAGACAGACAATGATCCTTTAAAAAGTAATCTCACTGCAGAGAGGAGAGAGAGCAAGAAAGATAACTCTGCTTTGTTTTACCTTGTCCTTTTCTTTACAGTGGTGTGCTGTATCTGTTGGTGTCCAATACACATATGGCATTCATCCCTGGTCAACAGTTATGTGACATAGCCTTGTGTCCATACTGTAACACTTATGACACATTTCTGATTCTAGTTTTCTTTTATTATATTACTTCCTACATATAAAACAACTGTATCTGAATATAAATGGTGGTTTCTAGATAATATGATCCAGGAAAGCCAGGCTGTTCAGTAGTTAGTATTCATTGCAAAGAAACACCTTTGTGCCAATAACACCTGTCTCATGTTCCACAATACTCATTACTTCAAGTCAAAATGTCCATCTTCTTCTTTTCACTGGAATCCACTCATTTAAAGATAATTCATATTTGTAAGTGATGGAGAATACTGCACTCCTCTTTTCTTATACCATCTTCCCTCTGGGGGTGTTCCAGAGGCAATTTAACCAATATAGCCATCCCATTCATCAGCCCTGGAAGTGCACCTCACCTCAGGCAATCTGTCAGCAGACCCGAACATCTCTCCTGCTGCTCCTCAGAATAGAGGAAGGGAGAAGAAAATGTCCCCATGGGCTCAATCTGCCCCCACCCACCCACCGTCCCTCCAACCTCAACCTGCTTCCTCCTTCTCCCCTTCTATGTTGCCTCCACCTGATAGAGCCATCAAGCAGCCAAGGGTCCAGATTCTGTGCTTCGTTAGGGGAACACAGTGAGGGTGCTCCATCAGGACCAGGCTGCTGGCTGGCTGACACCTGAGGCCAGACCTCTCTTAACTGGGGGGAGAGGATCCACATGACTGGCTGTGCTTCCAGGTCACTCCACATTCTGAGTGTCCCTCTATTTACTTCTTCAGAAACTCTCTCATTATCACTATACATGGATGGAAAAGTAAAAACAATATTTTACAGATAATTTTACCGTACAATTTTAAAAAACCAGAAACAACCTTCAATAATTGTTCCTTAGAATAAATGGCACACAATTCTAGTGTTAATCTGGAAGGAAAGCAGGGTTTTGTTACTGCTTGTCTCTTACAAATTATCACGACAAGACACTTTGTGTGAGAGAAAAGAGGAGACAGTATCTCCAGTTAAAATCAATGTCAGGACGACAAGTCAGTTCCATCACTCTGCTCTGTAGTTTAGGCACATTAAGAATCGCAATACGATAGATGGTCTTTTTCAGTGAGATCATTCCTTTCCTCATTGAACTGCCAGTACAATTGTAGCCTGAGTCCAGGCAGGGCACTGATGCATCATAGCAGAGGTACAGTGGGGAAAAAAGTATTTAGTCAGCCACCAATTGTGCAAGTTCTCCCACTTAAAAAGATGAGAGAGGCCTGTAATTTTCATCATAGGTACACGTCAACTATGACAGACAAATTGAGAAAAAAAAATCCAGAAAATCACATTGTAGGATTTTTAATGAATTTATTTGCAAATTATGGTGGAAAATAAGTATTTGGTCACCTACAAACAAGCAAGATTTCTGGCTCTAACAGACCTGTAACTTCTTCTTTAAGAGGCTCCTCTGTCCTCCACTCGTTACCTGTATTAATGGCACCTGTTTGAACTTGTTATCAGTATAAAAGACACCTGTCCACAACATCAAACAGTCACACTCCAAACTCCACTATGGCCAAGACCAAAGAGCTGTCAAAGGACACCAGAAACAAAATTGTAGACCTGCACCAGGCTGGGAAGACTGAATCTGCAATAGGTAAGCAACTTGGTTTGAAGAAATCAACTGTGGGAGCAATTATTAGGAAATGGAAGACATACAAGACCACTGATAATCTCCCTCGATCTGGGGCTCCACACAAGATCTCACCCCATGGGGTCAAAATGATCACAAGAACGGTGAGCAAAAATCCCAGAACCACACGGGGGGACCTAGTGAATGACCTGCAGAGAGCTGGGACCAAAGTAACAAAGCCTACCATCAGTAACACACTACGCCGCCAGGGACTCAAATCCTGCAGTGCCAGACGTGTCCCCCTGCTTAAGCCAGTACATGTCCAGGCCCGTCTGAAGTTTGCTAGAGTGCATTTGGATGATCCAGAAGAGGATTGGGAGAATGTCATATGGTCAGATGAAACCAAAATATAACTTTTTGGTAAAAACTCAACTTGTCGTGTTTGGAGGACAAAGAATACTGAGTTGCTTTCAAATAACACCATACCTACTGTGAAGCATGGGGGTGGAAACATCATGCTTTGGGGCTGTTTTTCTGCAAAGGGACCAGGACGACTGATCCGTGTAAAGGAAAGAATGAATGGGGCCATGTATCGTGAGCAAGGGCATTGAAGATGAAACGTGGCTGGGTCTTTCAGCATGACAATGATCCCAAACACACCGCCCGGGCAACGAAGGAGTGGCTTCGTAAGAAGCATTTCAAGGTCCTGGAGTGGCCTAGCCAGTCTCCAGATCTCAACCCCATAGAAAATCTTTGGAGGGAGTTGAAAGTCTGTGTTGCCCAGCGACAGCCCCAAAACATCACTGCTCTAGAGGAGATCTGCATGGAGGAATGGGCCAAAATACCAGCAACAGTGTGTGAAAACCTTGTGAAGACTTACAGAAATGTTTGACCTGTGTCATTGCCAACAAAGGGTATATAACAAAGTATTGAGAAACTTTTGTTATTGACCAAATACTTATTTTCCACCATAATTTGCAAATAAATTCATTAAAAACCCTACAATGTGATTTTCTGGAATGTATTTTCTCATTTTGTCTGTCATAGTTGACATGTACCTATGATGAAAATTACAGGCCTCTCTCATCTTTTTAAGTGGGAGAACTTGCACAATTGGTGGCTGACTAAATACTTTTTTACCCCACTGTAAATAACCTTCACTCACCACTGGCTGGATTCTGCTCTCTCATACAAACAATGGTGCGGCCAGTAACTTACAGTGTTCAGGGATAATAATAAAACATTTTTAATCATTCAGCAGACACTCTTATCCAGAGCGACTTACAGTAGTGAATTCATACCGGTCCCCTGTTGGAATTGAACCCACAACCCTGGCGTTGCCAGCAACATGCTCAACCAACTAAGCCACACAGGATAAATGAGATTTATATTGTGCTTCCTCTAAATCCTAAAGATGCGTTGGACCCAAACCTAAGGGGACGTTCATTATTACTGTCCGTTGCTTTGTTCTGTTTGAGGGGGACTTTCTGCTACAATGCCCCCCCCCCCCCCCCCACACACACAATATTGAGTAAGCATCTAGAATGAATCATAACCCCCCTATAATGGATATCCATTTAGTTTAGGCTCCATGTAAGCCTGTGCAGGGAGGCACATCATCACTGTGACAGTCTTCCATCTCTGATCTGACAGGAGGGGGGATAGACATGCAAGACCACCACAGAGAAACCAAATATCACCCAAGATGATGGTGCAGTCATCTGGGTTACCACAGCAGTGTTAACAGTTTTTGTTAATTTTATTTCAGATCTTTCTGGAAATGTTGCACAGTCTTGACGTGAAACATTTGCATTGCTCGACAATTAAAACAGGCAAGTAGTTCATTATTAGTAAGATACTTTGCATTCTGTTCTGTGGAGGGGAAGTGGAAAGAGAATGGACCAATATGTCTCTGGCTGGATACATTCCCTGAAAGGGTTAACTGGTCTGTGACGCTATCTTTGAAACTTCCAGAAGACAGAGTGAAATGCAGGCGGATGCACCATTAATATTTACCAAAGATCTCAAGCCGGAAAGAATTTGATTGCCAGGCTGGCCTTTTACTGTAATATATGCATCCCATCTCCTGATTGTGGTAGTCTGAAAGGCAGACCGTGAATACATTTGAAGTAAATTTATGAAAAGCAACATGGAAAACGCTTGTGAAGGTCATTTTCACCGTGGTGCGGCCTGCAATTACATGCCCCTAAAATGCTGATTTGGATATTTGTCATGAAATAAAATGAGCTCTCTTCCTTTGTAGTGTGAAATTATGTAATATGAATATAAATCTCATACATTGTGTAGTATTGCTTCTCATCATTGAAAATAAGCAGCCCACTGTGTTCTCCAGGCCAAATAATCATTATAGAGAATATAAACAGCCTATGCTCTGTGTGAGAGTGAGCGAGAGAGAGTGAGAGAGAAAGGACATGCTTTACAATCCAATTGAAATTCAGCGTTGTGTCCCAGGCATCTGTCCAATATTCTCTTGGGATTTATTTCCAAGCCCTTGAGGGGGTGAACTGTCATCAGCGGTGCATTGAGACATTCAGTCGCTAGGACAGTGCTCCTGATGACAGAAAGAAGCAGAGACCATCCCCCGGTTAGGTCAAGCTGACCTAACTAACTTTATTCAAACATAATCTGATCCGTTCTCTCAGGACAAATGAGTTTATGCCATCCAATGTGACGATTCAAGTGCTAGAAATACAATACACATTCTGCACATAGATATACTTCTGATGGAATGAATCATCTTTATGTCCATCAACTAGCAGTATTACAACACACTAATATACAGTATACATCCCTAGTCTGTGAATGATTATGGATGTCCACCTTGCAGGGACTTTGGTATTCAGAGAATCAAGACAAATGACCAAATAATATCTGACAAAGTTTACTTCAATCCAAGGTACAATTAAATTCCACCTTCATTGCCATTGGCCATTTTAAACTCATCACTTGTCTTGTTTCCTCCTCCATCCCCATTTTATGTGACAGGGATCGTTTACTGAAGAAATGTTACATTTGTTTTATAGATACCTCAGGCTTTTGCACAAGAACATGTTCCCAGTTAACTGAGGGTGTATGATCTGTGGGGATGATCGCTACACCTGCCTGTGTCTGATTGGTGCCCAGCTCTTCCACTGCAGCAGCAGATCACTCAGGGCCACTGTGATTGGCTCCTTGCTCCTTGACCCGGTTGTTCGCCTCAGAGGAAGAGGTTATTACAACTGACCTTTGTCTGCTTGTGTCTCCAATTTTCTCTAACAGGGAGACATTCTTACATACCACAAGACCACTGCATATTAGTACACAATTTACTGTAGCAGGTTCATAGTTAATCAAACCAGACCCTTTACACTTGATTAGCATGGGCATGATGCTAGGAGAGGAGAATGTGTTATGATTAATGTTCAACACAGGCAGCTTCTGATGTCAGAGAACCTGCGAAAGAATCTCTTTCCAGACTCCATTTGGAGGAACATGCTGACAGCACAACCTGTAAGGTTAGGATGCTGAACAGTGAGTAGACTTGTAAAAGTATGTCAGATGAAATCCTCACTATGGCTTTGATGTAGTCCCTGACTCCGGGTGATGCTTGTGTATTTGGCTGATGGAAAGCTGCTGGTGCATGTCGAGTTCTGATGGACAACGACTGTTAAGCTGCAGGCTATCAATCAACTACAGCTGCATTCTGTGTGCAAAGCAAACTGCAGTGTGTACTAGGATCTGGCCTTGGGTTGAAGGAACAGCCAGCATTATCCCAGTCTCAGTATGGGTTCCGTAGAAGTAATCACAGGGACACACTCTCCTTCCACCCCCCGAAGCCATCCTCGCTGTCCCTCTCCAGACTGGCCTGTCAGACCTGGAGCCGGGCACGGAGTCAGGAGACAGGCTGAGGAGTCACAGAGAATGACCAGAGCCGGGTAATGAGGTTTGCTCCACTGCAGCCAGAGGTAAGTCAGCCAAGACTTCAAATCAACAAAAATGACTCAAATAATTTCAATAATAGGCAATTAGCCTTGCTAGGGGAACCGTGGAGCTCCCTACCTCCTCCCTCCCTTCCTCATCCTTTCAGTCGGAGAACTGCCTGCCCTGCATACAAAATATATATTCAGAAATATGATTCAAGCTATCAATGTTTTACAATGGAAAATGTAGTTTCAGTGTCTTTGGCATGCTCTGAGATCGCTGTGGGTAGACCTTTTAAGTGAGCGGTGCCTCTGTTTGACTGGGTCCAGTCTACCTTGTGATTAGCCAGTGGACTTTAAAAGGCTTTCCAAATGCACAATGTCTGTACTTGGTTTGAGTGGTTAATAACCATAACTGTTCATGCAGGGATGAGAAGAGCAACCAGTATAGAGGGATTTGAAGGAGGGCCGGATGTTGTTTGACTGTCTGATGAAAAAAGGAACAGTGTTTTTACTACGACTACAGCAATGCTCCCTGTAATAACCCATTGGGATCAATTTGGCTTTTACATCAGACTTCATCTATGGGATTGCTCAAACATTGCCAACTCACTCCACCGTGTGACTCCAAAGTATTGATGAGGGAATATGAGCCGACCAGACTTGACTTGTGATATTCATGTCAAATTATCAATAATGAAAACAGCTTCTGAGGGAGAATGTTCCCAATTTAACAAATGGCAAAAATACAGCTATATAGTGCATTCGGAAAGTATTCACACCCCTTCCCCTTTTCCACATTTTGTTACATTACAGCCTTATTCTAAAATGGATTATATTATTCCCCCCCCCCTCAACCTACACACAATACCCCATAATGACAAAGCGAAAACAGGTTTAGACATTTTTGCAAATTTATTAAAAATAACAGAAATACCTTATTTACATAAGTATTCAGACCCTTTGCGATGAGAATCGAAATTGAGCTCAGGTGCATCCTGTTTCCATTGATCATCCTTGAGATGATTCTACAACTTGGAGTCCACCTGTGGTAAATTAAATTGATTGGACATGATTTGGAAAGGCACACACCGGTCTATATAAAAGGTCCCACAGTTAACAGAGCATGTCAGAGCAAAAACCAAGCCATGAGGTCGAAGGAATTGTCCGTAGAGCTCAGAGACAGGATTGTGTCGAGGCACAGATCTGGGGAAGAGTACCAAAACATTTCTGCAGCATTGAATGTTCCCAAGAACACAGTGGCCGCCATCATTCTTAAATGGAAGAAGTTTGGAACCACCGAGACTCTTCCTAGAGCTGGCCGCCCGGCCAAACTGAGCAATCAGGGGAGAAGGGCCTTGGTCAGGGAGGTGACCAAGAACCCGATGGTCACTCTGACAGAGCTCCAGAGTTCCTCTCTGCAGCACTCCACAAATCAGGCCTTATGGTAGAGTGGCCAGACGGAAGCCACTCCTCAGTAAACGGCACGACAGCCCGTTTGGAGTTTGCCAAAAGGCACCTAAAGGACTGTCAGACCATGAGAAACAAGATTCTCTGGTCTGATGAAACCAAAATTGAACTCTTTGGCCTGAATGCCAAGCGTCACATCTGGAGGAAACCTGGCACCATCCCTACGGTAAAGCATGGTGGTGGCAGCATCATGCTGTGGGGATGTTCTTCAGCGGCAGGGACTGGGAAACTAGTCAGGATTGAGGGAAATATGAATGAA
This sequence comes from Coregonus lavaretus, assembly GCF_964263955.1. Taxonomy (NCBI): domain Eukaryota; kingdom Metazoa; phylum Chordata; class Actinopteri; order Salmoniformes; family Salmonidae; genus Coregonus; species Coregonus lavaretus. Next base: position 40,083 of record NW_028164006.1, read on the forward strand.
GCAAAGTAGAGAGAGAGATCCTTGATGAAAACCTGCTCCAGAGCGCTCAGGACCTAAGACTGGGGCAAAGATTCACCTTCCAACAGGACAACGACCCTAAGTACACAGCCAAGACAACGCAGGAGTGGCTTCAGGACAAGTCTCTGAATGTCCTTGAGTGGCCCAGCCAGAGCCTGGACTTGAACCCGATCAAACATCTCTGGAGAGACCTGAAAATAGCTGTGCAGCGACGCTACCCATCCAATCTGACAGAGCTTGAGAGGATCTGCAGAGAGGAATGGGAGAAACTCCCCAAATACAGATGTGCCAAGCTTGTAGCTTCATACCCAAGACCACTCAAGGCTGTAATCGCTGCCAAAGGTGCTTCAACAAAGTCCTGAGTAAAGGGTCTGAATACTTATGTAAATATTTTCCAACTGCACTGTGTCAATGACTTTCTGTAACGATGTTCCAGCATCCTCTAGTGATAATCTGCTGCACCCAGAGAAAAGACAAATATAACAGTGAAACTACTTGTATGGATTTTCTGCACAAGATATCCCTGATCTGTATTAAAGAAGTCAAACCCCCCATCTATTGACGTGGTATCGCCATACTAGCCCTCCAAACCAAACCCAGTGTTCCAGATCCAGTGTGATTACACTGCTCTTTCATGAGCAAAAGCATTTCTTTTAGGACTTAAACACTCCGGTAGACATTCCCCTCTGCCCTTTTGGTTAGCGCTAGAGAACAGACAAATCTGAATCTCATGCTAAAGCTGCATCTTTATGTATAAGACACTTGTCACCATCTGCTGGCCAAAATGACAACTGTCCACTACAAGGGCATATTCATCATCATTCCTGGTTTCAGTCTTAAGCATAGGGTCCTATATAAGACTTATACAGCTCTGTATCACATCTCAAATAGCACACAAGAGTATTTCATAAAATTCTTTATTCATAAACTTGATGCAAGTTTACAAATTACTATACATGGTCAAAATTTCCCTTGCAATGAAAATTGTTTAACCAAAGCTAACAGTGCATAACTTTATAACCCATCCAATCACAAAATGAAGCCAGAAAAGGAACCCATAATTAGTTTCAGGTCTCAAACTAAATATCCCAAAGCACTGGGTTGTTAGTCAGAGAGACAACTTGGTCTGGATCTGTATAAGAGAAGCTGTAATTCACTGCACAACTGACATTAGAATACAGACATGGGGCCTTCCACTGAGTTAAAAGCCCATTTGATGTACGCTCTGATGGCACAGGGATTTAAACTGAGTTGGAGTCCTGCTCTGGGGTGGAAAGAATAGTATAGTAGTCCATTTGTTTCCAATCTCATACATCTAACACACAGGCGGGACGTCCATAAGTGTTGGAGACTGCCTTTCTGCAATTGTTAACCTTTAGAACTAACCTGGTCTGGTGAGAGTCAGTCTTACATGAATCTATAAAAAGGAATCTGTTCCCAGAGACTGCATCTACAGACCTGTGCGAACTAATATAGATGAACTGTCCTGTCTACACACACACACACACTAGTCCCTACAGAGTGAAAGTACTTGCTGAGATATCTACATGCAAAAGACTACAACACCAGAGGTACAGGATGAAGATGTCCTAGATTAGAAACACCCATAAAGACCCAGGACAAAAGGTTAAATTAGCTTAAATGGGTGAGATAAAGCGTTGGTTCACCTTCCTGCATCACAAAACTGATCTGATGGATTGAATGGTATATATAGGGGGTCTATATCAAGAAAGAGCAAGTATGCCCGTCGCATCTCATCACTCCACCACACCCTGCTTACCACTAGTCTTACCAGTGACTACCACAAAGAAAAGATATTCAGACAAGCCAAATGGAGAGAGTGCGCAGTCCAATGGTTACTGTAATTATATGAGGGGAAACAAATTTAAGAAGTAAACAATAGTAATTGAAAAAAAGATATATATACTTGCATCTTGTTACATTTGTGAAGCAATCCCTTGCTAAGTCAAGTGTGCAGTAGCTATGTATTCCTGAGTTTGCTTCTCTAGAGAACACACAGGGAGGGAGGGGGTTTCTAGCCGGGGCATGTTCACAATTTTTCTTTGCATTTTTAGTCATTTAGCAGACGCTCTTATCCAGAGCGACTTACAGGAGCAATTAGGGTTAAGTGCCTTGCTCAAGGGCACATCGACAGATATTTCACCTAGTCGGCTCGGGGATTAGAACCAGCGACCTTTCGGTTACTGGCACAACGCTCTTAACCACTAAGCCACCTGCCGCCCCAATGAGGTCAGCCATGTGGGAAAGCAGTGGAACACTTGGTACCAACACCTAACGTCTATGACAATGATCAACAGTTCTCAATGTGTAGTAGACATATTGTAAGGAAGTCAGTCACCATGTTGGGTGAACAGTATTAAACCTCTCAATGAGTTCTTCAGTGTGTTCAGTGCCACCATTTTGACAGAGCGTGATGCATTGTGGTATACAGCTGGGGTGGCTGACAGTACAACAAATACAAGGTAGATGAAGCTTAATTATACATTATATGCCCATTATTAGTATATTTCACAAGGGTGACAGTTCTGGTTGAGGTTAGTGTGTTGGGCTGACCTACAGCATTGAACAAAAAAAAGCTAAATATTGACTAGGAACAAGCTGGTTCCTATGCTGGTTTTTGCGACAACAGACTAACAATGTGGATACCCACACAAAAAACACCCATTAAAGTCTGTAATAACATTCAATCAAATGCATCACACAGTATTCTGCATATTATTAATATAGCTAAGACTTGGCATGCTCCAGGTTTGACAGTGCTGAGGATGGTCATGAGTTAGGGGTTCATGACCCCTCTAAAAAAAGGTTCCTTCCATCACTGACAACAAAGATCATGAGGAGGGTCAGGTCATAGGTGATACAAAACAAGGTACCAGAGAGGGGAGGCAAAGGATGGAAATCAGTGGGCATCAGTCTTTTGTCAAAGGCATTACTACACACCTTAGTCAGACCTGAAAATATTTTTTTGAATCAACAAATATTTTATTATTGAGCATGTGGTATGAAGTGAAGTCCACTGCAGGCATGAGAGGCATGGATGGGTGATATGGGAGTGTGAACAAGCTAGTTAGAGGATGGATTCAGATTAAGCAGGGGACTGCACTGAGACGTTTTCAAATTATTGTGTGTACATATTACCTCCAAACCATTGTGTGCATAGCCTTATTAAAAGGTTCATCAGGTTTGTGTCACCGGGGAAATTAGCCAGCATATCTGGAATGCCAAAAAAGCACCACTGTGTCATTGAGTAAAAGGAATGGTGTCATTTTTGAACATATGAAACCACTAACAAAATAATGCAAGTACTTCAATTTATACAGGAAAACAAAAAACAATAGTAGTCACTATGCTTACATAAAAACATGGTTTAAAGGTGTTCCTTTTAACTTCTGCAAGAGTATCCATGAAGCAAATGGTTTGTTATCCTACGTCTGTGAAATACACCTTGAGAAATGTATGCCCCTGCTATAGCCAGGGCTATACTAACGCAGTCTCTGCCCGCTCGGACCCCAAGACCCACACAAGGTTACGTTAAAAACAATGAAATCCATTCTCAGAAATACAACTTTACAAGTATACATGTGGAGTTAAATTCAACTACATTACAGTGATTAAATCCAACCTGCCTTTGCTAAAGCCTGGTCATATCTCTGTATGCTGCCGATAAAAGCCAAAAGCAGCCTGAGAGGAGATTGGCTGGGCGGTGGTGGAGGAGGAGGAGGCAGTGGCCTCCACCTCTTGTGCTCAATAGGATATCCTCCATTAAGCTGTCCCAGTCCCACCTTGGTCAGGAGTCTATAACTCTCCTCTCTCCATTCAGGGCCTTTGGCTTTTGTAGACCAGGAGTTAAGGAAGCTAGCCTCAGGAGGACATTTTATTCCAGAAGGAGGAATCTTGGCAATATACAGATACACAAGCAAACATGACAGAGGCCATCCATGGGGAGTGAGGTGGTGCTCATTCCCACCACCAGCGGTTCATTGTCCGTCCCAGCCTCCACTGTCACAGGGGAAATGTCACCGGCCTTTCTCTGTTCCAGTCTGTGGCCAGAGAATCTCAGCCCCAGTCATGACTGACTGACAACAGACAGCTTCAGTTGCTACCAAAAGCCATGCCTCAACCTTGACCCAAAATCACAGGCAGTAAGTAACCTCTTCTTGCCCAGTGTAGGATTTAAGGGAGTTGCACAATATATGGAGTTCATTCAATGCTCAAGGGATTAGGGTGGATTTTAACAGAGGAAGAAAACAGAACGAGCGATTGCACAAGTGAGAGAAAGAGAAATAGCGAGAGGGTAGATCCCCTATTGAGGTGGATAAGGTGGTTGGTCAGTGAGGGGGTTTTAACCATTGGTTGTTTGGTTCTCATGGTCACAGAATGGGTGGAATTGGCTTGGGATCAAACTCCCAATGAAAACTCCAGTTAGAGAGGGAAAAGAAAAGTATGGGGGGGGAAAGGTGTTGACCCTAAGACATGTGGTCTCAGTGGAGGCATGGCAACGCTCCTCTTACCCATCCTCCTTAGGGGGAGTGTACCAGCCTACAAGGATCAGACAAGAGACAGTGCACTCAGACATACTGGACAAAACAGAGTCAATTCATCCTAGACAGTAGGATTGATCAAACAGTTGGCTGTATTTTATCTTGACCTATGAACAATCACTATAGCTGCCATATGAAACCCTCTTGGTGCTTGTAATATTTTCCTCAACCACTGACTGATGCATGGAGGGATGTACTATCAAGGTGAAATATGATACAAGATGTGTAACTGGAGAAGGTAACACTCACCGTTCTTTTCATGGATCTGGACCAGGGACTTGTATGACTGCTGTGCTCTGGCAAGATTGTATTGGTTCTGAAACAAAAACAGGGCATTTATTCAACTTCAGTGTTTATGAATGCCCCAAGCAGTGTAAAGGTTCATTTATATTGGGGAGACCATCACGTACATGCGAATTAGTTCGGTGAAGTCAGACCGCACGGTAGATGCCTTTGTATCAGCTTCCACCAGAGAATTTTGCCGCCAGACCTGTTTTCATGCTACTTTTGCGCGCACCGCGGGTGACCATTAATCACACCGTAATAAATAGATTGTCGACCATGTGGGGAAAATGTCTGAGGTGCTGGGTCTATTTTCTCTGATGTGTGTGTATTAAATTCAGCTTAAAAGTCGAACTGGTTCTTATAAGGCCAAAGTTCTATCAACCCGGTAACAGAAACATTGGTATTCTTATATTTTTGATTAATAGGTACATTTTATTAACCATACCTACCCAACTTTAGTAACCTCTGGACAGATATGATAAACACTTTCATTAGACAAGATTTGACATCAACATAGCTGAGTATCAAGTCTTTCTTTGGTGTACATGGTTACATCCTAACTTTTAAAGAACTCAGAGATTCTCACGCAGCAGGGCCCAAGATTCCTTGAAACTGCCCAGACTGCAGCTTGTCTATAAAACATCCCTGTCATTTGGTCTGCTTCAAATTCTACTGGTAGCCCAGAGCGAGATTAGTGTGACCGTGCTGAGAGAAATGACAGCATGAAGAGATCAGCAGCATGGCACTGTCCCAGCGGCGCTAAGTAACAACGTCCTGTTTAAATGAAGTGCTGGGGGCTTATAGTGATACCTCATTTCCATAGAGCAGCTTGGACCAGCAGGCCACACACAAACACAGCAGGGAGCTCACCCCTCTATCCATGTCAGAACACAGTGTCAATAAACCCTGTAGTATGCATCATGTTAACACATTTCAAAGCTCTCTGCCCCCTTAGAAAAGCAATGCTTACCTTATTGGCTCCAAATTGCACTCTGGCTTTTCCCTTGACTAAAGTGGCGTTGATCTGCATGATTACAGACTCTATGGAATAGGCACTGCTCCAGCCCTGAAATTAAGTGACGATACATCATCAACGCACTAGCTTTTACCTCCACTGAGAAATAACAGTGGACAAGTTATGAACTGACATTCAGAGGCATAAAAACGTACCTGCTTTGTGAGAAGCTCCATGCACAGGGCACCCCCTCCAAGAACATAACTTAGAAGACAGCAGGTGAAAGGAAAATATTAGAATATGTAGATATAAAGGTGATCAAAACACCACATTAAATCTCTTATCCACAAGCACAGATTCTCTTTTAAGGGAACTGCCACTTTTCACTGGCTGTTGACAATCAGTCTAGACCAGAAGAGACCGCCCTTCCTTTAAGGTTAAGTGAGGGGAGCAACTCCGTCACAGTGGAAACACAGCAGAAAAACAAAACCATTCCACTCATACGCAGTTTACTGAACTCACCCTCCAGACAGCACAGGAGAAGCCACCCGTACAAAGGGAGGATCAAAGGGGAAATTATCCTGCAGGTTGAGCACAAAATAGCATTAAAATGAGAACTCCCAAAGCTACCAAATTGTCTTTGCTTTCTAGTATCAGCATTCGTACTTACTTTATATGAGAAGTTTAGCAGAATGTAATCCATTCCCTCCTTTTCCTTTAAAACCTGCAGGTCACTGTGTAGGGGACTATCTGGATCTACCCTGTTGAGCAAACAGAGCGCATCATAATACATCAGTCACATGCTATAATTATACAGTACTGTCAACTCCTATGGTTAAAAGGCCTAGTGCAGAAACAAAAGAGCAGTGAATGCTATAAGGCATTATCCACCCTCATCCTGAGATCCAGCCTTCCTGTTAACTGTGACTTAAGTGTTCCTCCAGTCTAAACCACAGTATTTTGTCTCCCCCCATTTAGTTACTTACGTTCTCAGCTTGACGTGCCATTCATACAGGCTGTCATTGACCAGCTCCACTGAATAGATACCTGGAAGAGAATGCATAGTCTGGTAAGTGACATTCTGAATCAAACTGTCAATTTATTGTATTTTTTGGCACCATATCTGAAGAGCTTTCTAGTGCTGCTGCAGTGAAGTACGTACCCATCTTGTAACTCTGGGACCGGTATATCTCCCGGAGCTCCTTCATGAGGCGGTCTGAGGCCTGCACTGAACCAGACACTGCACCCTGCAACACATAATACACCCAGGGTAATACACTGATACCCAAACATACAGCACATTCAATGATTGGGGATAATAATGCACATAGATACTGTGACCGCAACGATTAAATCAAATGTTTACATGCCCAGTTCAAATTTGTACATTTACATTTTTAGTCATTTAGCAGACGCTCTTATCCAGAGCGACTTACAGGAGCAATTAGGGTTAAGTGCCTTGCTTAAGGGCACATCGACAGATTTTTCACCTAGTCGGCTCGGGGATTAGAACCAGCGACCTTTTGGTTACTGGCACAACGCTCTTACCCACTAAGCTACCTTTAGAAAAAGAAAATCTACAAACTCCAATAAAATAACAGTTATTGTTCAGCATACAGAGACAAAATGCTTCAGAACTAACTACTTGGCAGTATACAGTTCCCTACAATAAATGGGGAGAATTACACAGGTTCCATAGCAAGGCTCTCATCTGTGATAATGATAGATTTGAAGAGCAGAGCCAGTGAATGCAGCAGGGACTATGGAGGATGAGAGCAGAGTAAATAATCTGGCACAAACAAATGTGTTTATAAGGCTCTCGGAGCTACTCAGGGGAAATGTCTGTATTCCACAGCAACAATTAAGAGAGCTATGGGTAAATGTTAGATAACATGATTACTATCAGAATGACTAATCACTGTCATTTAGTCTTCGCAATCCATGTTGATTATGTCCTTGTTTACAAATTGTAGTCCTAAACCACATAATCTGGGTGTACTTCTTTGGTAAGAAATTCCCTCAGAGTAAAACAGATGGAAAACAAATGAAAAATACATTATATTCAGAGCCACCTGAAAAACTGGTTAGATGCATGCATAATGCCTATATCATAAAGGGTCACTCTAGACATCCCAGTATAACAGTGCTGGGTCCAGCAAACTGTTTTAGGCCTAACTACAGAGATATTCCCCATGCATCCCCCAAAAGCGTATGAAAAGTCACCTTACCGAATGAGCACTTACGTTCAAGTGGTCCTGCCTCTGGTTCTTGCGGATCTTCTCCAGGATGGCTAGGTTTTCCTTCTCGATGCCGTCATCCTCAGACTTCTTCCCATCCACTGGCTCCTCCTCTTTCATCTCATAGTGGTCCAGGTCTTCAATGTCCTGCTGGCACAACACAATGACAAGATAAGAGCATTAGAAGACATGTTTTACTTCAAGTTAACACTTGCAAATATGTGTGATTGGTATTGACTAGTATCTAATCGAGCTTGACATCCAGCATGGCTCAGCTCATATCAGCATGGTGCAGTGCAGCGCTATATGTAATGACGTTTATTTGGAAAGAGATAAAGACCTCTCCCATTTCCTCTTCTTCCTCTTCCTCGGACGTGACCTCGTCTGTGACCCCATGCTAAAGAAACAGAGAGAAAGATGAATTCACAGACAGTTCAATCTCATTCCTAACATGCCACACTCAGTGACGCCAATTGCTTTAGCAAGTTATACGTCGGCCTGAAGTCTGGTAACAAAAAACTCCCCATAAATGCAGAGATATTTGTAGGAATGTTCTGAAATGTGCAAAACCAGTAACTGAGTTTCTGGGTAGTCAGAAACAACATTCCTCTTGTCTTGCATAGCACAACAGTGCCCCCCGGCCTCCTTTTTTTATTTCAGCCCAATAATCAATGTTTGAGTTTAAAAGCACAGCTGTACAGGCTGCTACTACTTAACTACTCTGCTTCAGTAATTCAAATTCCTCATGTAGGCTAAATGAGGCTACGGTTGTGTGTTCATTGGTCATGAGGTACATTATTGGTCCCCTGTAGCTCAGTTGGTTGAGCATGGCGCTTGCAACGCCAGGGTTGTGGGTTCGTTTCCCACGGGGGGGCCAGTATGAAAATGTATGCACACACTAACTGTAAGTCGCTCTCTGCTAAATGACTAAAATGTTAAATGTAAATGCTAGCACCTCCCACTGACCCTGAGCACAGGAAGAGTATTGATTCCATCCCCGGGAATCTGCACTAATCATTAATGTCTGTGCTGATGGACTGTTTCAGGACACTATTAGGTTCTTCATGCAGGTTTTTAAACCCTTTCATTAGCTAAGTGTCTTCAATCTCCTTCGTGGCTTTGACAATAAAACTTAACAAAGGGATTAGGCATATGACTCACTTTAGGTATGTGAAAAGAGATGGTCTTCATGAAAAAGCCTCTAAATGCTTATTTTTCACTTCAATGCCATCCAATGGAAAAATATATAACCCTAGCAGTCTTTGAAAACCAGTATACATATATATTTGAGGGGACATTTGGCGTCCTTACCTTTCGGTCTTGTCCTACAGGGCCGGCAGGGAGGGGCTGGTCCAGCATCTCTACATCTGGGTGCTGGGGCAGGTTGTACAGCCGACACAGGTCACAGATGAGCCGCTTCAGCTGCTGCAGGAGCTGGGGGACAGTACCAGCAGGCACAGTTAAGAGTTAGGGAGGACAGGCAGGCAAGGAACAGGTCAGCAGCGCTAGATAACACAGCACAGACATGTCACAGATACAGTGCCGTGAAAAAGGATTTGCCCACTTTCCAATTTTTTTATAATGAATGCTATCAGATCTTCAACCAAAACCTAATATTAGATAAAGGGCACATGAGCGAACAAATAACACGAATGAAATACTTATTTCATTTATTTAATAAACAAAGTTATGCAACACCCAATGCCCCTGTGTGAAAAAGTAATTTCCCCCTTACACTCAATAACTGGTTATGCCACCTTTAGCTGCAATGACTGCAACCAAACACTTCCTGTAGTAGTTGTTGATCAGTCTCTCACATCGCTGTGGAGGGATTTTAACCCACTCCTCGATGCAGAACTGTTAACTCAGTGACATTTGTGGGTTTTTGAGCATGAACTGCTCGTTTCAGGTCCTGCCGTAACATCGCAAATCGGGTTCAGATCTGGACTTTGACTAGGCCATTGCAAAAATTCAAATGTGTTGTTTTTCAGCTATTCTGATGTAGACTTGATTGCGTGTTTTGGACCATTGTCTTGCTGCATTACCCAGCTGCACTTCAGCTCAGACAGCCTGATATTCTCCTGTAGAATTATCTAATACAGAGCACAATTCATGGTTCCTTCAATGATTGCAAGTCGTCCATCTCCTGACGCATCAAAGTATCCACAAACCATCACACTACCACCACGCTTGACCAATGGTATGAGGTTCTTACTGTGGAATGCAGTGTTTGGTTTTCACCAGAAAAATGAAGTCTACATCAGGCTGAAAAGCAACAGATTGTATGTTTTGGAATGGCCTAGTCACAGTCCAGACCTAAACCCACAAAGGTCACTGAGTTAAAGCAGTTCTACATGAAAGAGTGGGTCAAAATTTGATGCGAGAGACTGATCAACAACTACAGGAAGCAGTTGGTTGCAGTCATTGCAGGTGGCAGTCATTGCAGGTGGAACAACCAGTTAGTGTAAGGGGGAAATTAATTTTTCCACAGGGCATTGGGTGTGGAATAACTTTGTTTATTAAATAATTATAAAATGTTTATTTGTACACTTCTCTTCCCTTGATCTAATATTAGGTTTTGGTTGAAGATCTGATAACATTCAGTGTAAGAAATATGCAAACTCAGAAAATCAGAAAGGGGCAAATACTTTTTCACGGCATTGTACCTCCACCACGGCATGCCCTCAGAGACAACATGAAAGGTAAGATTTTGTCAGGGAATGTCAGACACCTTAGCAACAGTAACTTAGGGCAGAAATGTGTACCTCTGCAAGCTTCTCAGTATTGCTATAGAAGAAACGTATTCTACTGAATGTAGGCCTGGTCCATACATGGTGAAAATGTTGTATAATGCAAAGAGAAAATCTAACCACCACAGATAACTTTGATAAGAGTACTATAAAAGCAGATCTGGTGGCCTACAAACAGAACATGCAGTGTGAGTAAGTAGGCTAAGTCAAAGAATGTATTTACAATGCAGAACAGTCCTATTACGTATGTATGACTGCTAGGGCCAGGCAATTAAGTTATATCTACCGCAACCCTTTACAGACATAGAACACAGCTACAGTAACATGTCAATAGCGACAATTGGTAACTTTTTAGACAATTTGAAAAAGCGACAGTAGAATTCTGCTCCGGCATAAAATGTAATGTATTTTTTCCCTAACAACAATAAAACGTTGCCAATTGATGTGCTGCTGTGTTTTTTATGCTGCGTTTTATGGTATGGTAGAAAAATGTGTTTCATTTCTACTAAATGTCTTGGTAAGTCACAGTATTTAACAAACCTTAAAGTACTTTTTTAGGAGATATTGGTCTGTGTGCAGGCAGGCAGCAGCTCAAGATTATTTGATTGACAGTTCTGGTTGCCTAGTGATGGACGTTAGTCCCACTTCAGAAGCCTCATTCCTTTACAGACATGTAAAATGCCTGCTCATGTCTCCAGAGAAGGTTTCGTGTCGGCATTTAAAAATCCGAAGTGTAGCCTACCCTAATAGACAGACAAACAAACAAACATGCCGTAGCGCTTTCAAGGGGCCACATTCCATTATTTCTGAAAAGGGTTATCGATAAAGGATACTGATAGCCTACTGTAATTTCAAAAACAAAGAATAGGCTACCCCGTGCTCGTAAGACTGGCCCGAAGATACCTCCATCCCGGCGACACACAAAATGTAGGGTAATTGAGGTAAGATAGTCATTATTCTCATAAATTATGCATATATAAGTTACACATTGACACATCCAGCCCAAAGCGAGAGTTATAAAACATACTTAGTAGGCTAGTCGTCTGAGCAGGTCTTAAAGGGATAGGGCTTAATTGCCAACTCACTTTTTCTACTTACTCAGAGTCAGATGAACTCATGTGCAGTTTGAAGGAAGTTGAAGGTAGTTTCGCAAACCATTACTAACTAGCATTTGCACTAACACAAGTTAGCAACTTCCTTCAAACTGCATGCAAGAGATATAAAAAATGGTATCCATGAATTCATCCGACTCTGGGTAAGTAGAAAAAGGGCTTAATTGCCAAGTCTCCGCTGCTAAATAAATATAGGGGAAACCCTGGAGAACTGCTTGGCACGAAAATGGTGATCTCAATATTCACATGACAAGGCCCTTTGGCCTGCTGAAACTCTCTGTGTCACTGTGGCAGTGTGCCTGTCAAAAATATCCATCCCTCCAGTTCCCCATCAGAGGCACTCTCGAGACTTATGCCAAACATGACAGAGGGCTGTCCTATGATGTTGGAGTGACATGAGGGTGACTTCAAAACACTGTTCAAAACCTCAGCTGTCTAACAACTGGGACTAAGGCAAGAGGAAACAGGCAGAGAACCTGTCCTGCAGCAGAGTACAGCCCTGAATTAGTCTGACATACATCTCCCTTTAACCTCCAACACCACTTGGAACAGCAGTATGAAATAGCCTAGCTGTCACTCAACTCTCCTATCAGAACTGCTCTACCCAACAACACCAAAACAGGTATGGTTAATTAGTCATTAGAAGAGATGTGATTGGCTGAAAAACAACAAGTTTCTCCTGCTCCGCATAACACTTAGTCAAAGTTGATTTGATTACTATTCATTTCGTATAATATGGTTGTTTTACTTTGGATAAGAGCATCTGCTAAACAACATTTTAATCGTAAACAAATACTTGAAATATAGTGTCATAATCCAGTTTCATTATCTGAACACTGGGAAGCCTCCTTCCAAAGCATTCACATAATAGATCAAAAGCTGGGATTGAAATGGAAGTCAAAAAATGATTTAGAACCACAATTATCTTTAGCTTTTGATGGCGCTTGCTCAGCAGGACGGCATTGTAACGTCATAATGCACAGAAAATGCTCCTGCTGAGATACAGCCTGGCCCCTTAAAGGGACTGCTAGTTTAGGTAAACTGCAGTTTTCGCACGAGGACGAAAAGGACAGTGTTCCGTAAAAACTAGCAGTCGTTCAATCTTCTCGGTGTAACAGTTAAGATAATGGGACAACTCAGAGTACAACGCATCTCTCATCCCTGGATTGAGGTACGTTTTCCTAACCATATCTCGCCGCCGGCTACGGTGTCTTAATCTACACAGGAATGCTGCCCAACCAAGTGCTTGTGATGAAAGAACACAGAATAGATAGACGTTAGTAAACATTAAATAAGATGCAAACTGTTCAGAAGAAAACACTCCACTATCAACTGTTAGTTATACTAGTTGTAGGGCTGAGATCTTACCAGGGTGCTGCCCTTTCTGACATCCTCCAGGCGCTCCAACACTTGTGTCAGGCTCGGGTCATCAGAGTCCACAAACCAGATTGGAGGTGTGGAGGGGTACGACTCCTGTAAGACATGGGGTTCAATGAGGATGAGAGAAAGAAACAAACAAAAATAATCAGCATTATAAGGCTGAGAAATGTGACAAAATTGTTTAGAACAATAACATAAAAATGAAACAGGAGGGTGACATGGACATGTCTGAATCATAAAATCTGGGAAATCTCAAGAGTCCTTTTATACAGACAAATGTAATCGCTGATTACTACTTTACATTAAGCTAAATTAATGTGTTGTGTGATGGTGGCCATTTCACATTACTTATAGAATGTTAACTAGCCAGGTAAGAGCACTGAATTCAATCAGTATGCTGGTCAAACGAATGTATGCTGGTCTAAGCGAATTGGACAATACAAACCAACAGCATCCAGCTAGCTAAAAGCTGAGCTGGCAGATCACGGTCTTTTGACAAGACCAGAAGCTGTTTCTTTGACAAGTGATGCTTTTGAATCATGCTAGCTAGCAATTATTTACTGACGTCATGAGTATAGATAACTTAGCATTAAGTTAGTGTTATCAGTGACAACTGACGGGCTAGAGCTTATTGGGTTGATCATGAAGCATGCAATCATAACAACCATTACGTTAAATTGTTTGACAATCAACAAACGTTCGTAAATGCGGAAGTGTAGATGGCTAACGTTAACAACGTTCATTAGTGACGCAGGGAGCATGCCTAGCCTAGGCCCTAGCATAATGTCATGCCAGTTTTCAGGATAACTCTTTGGCTAAAATCAACAGACTTGTTTGTCTCAGTATATTAGCTAGCTAACTAACGTTAGCTACAATAGTAACACGCAAATATTTTGACTCTTACTACTACTAGAAACAAGTCAGCTACCGTTAGCTAGCTTGCTAACATGCAAATATTGGGACTCCTACTAGAAAGAAGTGACAAACAAAAACATTGGTTAGCTAAAGTAGCTAAATGATAGCTGGCTAACGTTCGACTAGCCACAATTCGCTGAGTGTTTCTTTAGCTATTTGTCCGTCCGGCTGTCCCGCGCCGCCAGGCTAAAAAAACGACGTGTTCTGAGCTAACCATAACTAGCTACCGTTAGCTACCTACTTAGCTCCAACTAGCTAGCCATGTCGCCTCGTTTCCTTGCTTACCGTAATGTTGCAATGTATAATCAACGGTTTTTCTCCAGTCACATTAAACTGACAGTTTAGCTCATCCGGCTTCCAGTCAATAATTCTGAAGCGTTCGTGGTTTGGATCAAAAATGGACTCCAGAAACTTCAGTTCGGCCTTCAGACCCGAAACCGACATCTTCCACGCATCTCCGGCTGGGCCGCTGGGGAGGGAGTGGGTGAAGTCGGGACTAAAACTGCAGCCACGCAGTCGAGTCCAAATCAAGCCTTTTAAAACAACGTAATGTGAATGTCAAAGTGCCTTCAATACAGGTTAGCAAGCTAGCTAACAAGCCACCTATGGAAACCAGCAAACAGTTAGCTCAATAACAACGCCTTGATTACTCGTCCGTTGTTGTCTTTCCGTCTAGCTAGTGTTGTTGATGTTAGCCTTCTGATAGTACAATTTTAAAACCATACAATGTGGCTTGGTTGAGTATTTACAGTTCCTTCAATTAGTTGCTTATTTGTTTCGCCTGTCAACAAACAGATCATGATGATGCCCGCAGAATTTAAAACCAACGCAGGCACTGTGTGTCGTTGATCACCGGCGCTCAACTGTGATTTCTTCTGGGGTTTAAAGATGGCGTTTTCCCGAGCCTGCATCCAGCGCGTGCTCAGTTGAATAGGTGCGGAGGTTAGAACACAAAAATATAGAAAGAAAGAAATCACTTAGACAACTTCGAAACATTTTGTCACAATTGTCTTTCTGTGTGGTGACAGTTAACCGTCCTTACCTGGAGCATATTGTCCATAAAATTGTAAACGTGTAGCTGGCCAAAGGTAGTCCTTCTCCAGGTGGAAGTTTAGGCCAATAAAAACATATTTATAATTCCATTGATGACAAGGCGAACCTATAGAAAACTAATTGGATTGGCTTGCTGATGATAGAGCTGTCTGTGACTTTTTAGGGGGTCTTTAATTCACCTTTGGACATCATTTTTGTTGACTGACTTGTACACTACAGTTGTTTGTCCAACATTATTGTAGCTATGCCCTTGCACCAGAAGATGTCAGTGTACTACTCTTTTTTAGTTAAATGTTTTTTCCTCTAGCCTTTAGCAAGGGATAAACTGAACTCAAACAGTAGCTTCTCAACTTAACAAAGCATTATGATGTGATGATGATCATTACACAGCACTCTGATTCCCTGCATTGTAATTCTCCATTTAGTCACACCAACTCCTCATGACACCAACTCCTCCCATAAATGGACAGTGAAAGAATGATAAACTAGGACTTAATTATTGGGTGATGGTAGTCTGATCAACAGCTAATTATGTCTTACAGTCAGTGGTGTAAGGTACTTAAGTAAAAATACTTTAAAGTACTACTTAAATAGTTTTTTGGGGTATCTGTACTTTACTTTACTATTTATATTTTTGACTACTTTTACTTTTACTTCACTACATTCCTAAAGAAAATGAACGCTTCGCAGGACAGAAAATGGTCCAATTCGCACACTTATCAAGAGAACATCCCTGGTCATCCCTACTGCCTCTGATCTGGCGGACTCACTAAACACAAATGCTTTGTTTTTAAATGGTGTATAAGTGTTGGCGTGTGCCCCTAGCTATCCGTAAATTAAAAAAAAAAACAAGAAAATGGTCTGGTTTGCTTAATATAAGGAATTTTAAATGATTCGTACTTTACCTTTTACTTTTGATACTTAAGTATATTTTAGCAACTACATTTACTTTTGATACTTAAGTATATTTAAAACCAAATACAATGTAAACTTTTACTCAAGTAGTATTTTACTGGGCGACTTTCACTTTTACTTGAGTCATTTTCTAATAACGTATCTTTACTATTACTCAAGTATGAGAATTGAGTACTTTTTCCACCACTGCTTACAGTCAATATAATAGTAAATATGCTTGTGACAGGTGCAAGTGATATGATATGTGAATTGTCTACTGCAAATTTGGATGGGGCGGCAGGTAGCATAGCGGTTAAGAGCATTTGGCCAGTAACTGAAAGGTCGCTGGTTGGATTCCCCAAGCCAACTAGGTGAAAAATCATTCAATGTGCACTTGAGCAAGTCACTTAACCATAATTGCTCTTGTAAGTTGCTCTGGATAAGAGTGTCTGCTAAATGCAGCGAGCCCCTTTCAGTTCATGTGTAAGGATGGCAGCTGTGTGAGGCTGAACAGAGGGGGGTCCAGTCAGGTGGCCTCCTGTAGCTCAGTTGGTAGAGCATAGCGCTTGCAACGCCAGGGTTGTGGGTTCAATTCCCACAGGGGGCCAGTATGAAAAATGTATGCACTGACTAACCGTATGTCGCTCTGGATAAGAGCGTCTGCTAAATGACGAAAATGTCAGAGGAGAGGAAGATGAGAAAGGCCTCAAATTCAGCTGGACAACCAGGATGGGATTCATTGAGCATGCCAAACGTTAAAAGTAAACAGTCAAGGCCATCCCTAAGGAGTAAGCCTGTTACCGGGAGATCAGCGAGTGCAGCTGACTGAACGAGGAGAATGCAGTGCTGTCAGCTCCAATCACACCGTCACAAGGCTGCAGCTCAAGAGAAAGAAACTTCCCTATGGCCCTTCTTCACCCCAAACAACTACCCAGGCAGAAACTGTGAGTACATGAGCACTGCAGTGAAGGACACATGCAACAGTCATGAGCAGACTAAACCTCTGAGATGTTACATTTAGACCAAGGTGATTTCTACATAACCCAACTGTGTTTTGGGTTTATTTCATTTAATAAAATGTACATTTCAATTCAGAAAATAATTGAAAGTCGTTGAAATTATATAGGCTCTGTTCCCCTATGGAAGATGGACTTTCCACTTTTGAGCAGCAACTTACACTGAGTGTACAAAACATTAGGAACATCTTTCTAATATTGAGTTGCACCTCATTTTGCCCTCAAAACATTCTCAATTCGTCAGGGCATGGACTCTACAAGGTGTCGAAACCATTCCACAGGGATGTTGGCCCATGTTGACGCCAATGATTCCCACAGTTGTGTCAAGTTGGCTCGATGCCCTTTGGGTGGTGGACCATTCTTGATACACACGGGAAACTGTTGAGCGTGTAAAACCCAGCAGCGTTGCAGTTCTTGACACAAACTGGTGCACCTGGCATCTACTACCATACCCCGTTCAAAGGCTCTTACATTTTTTGTCTTGCCCATTCACCCTCTGAATGGCACACATACACAATCCATATCTCAATTGTATCAAGGCTTAAAAATCCTTCTTTAACTTGTCTCCGCCCCTTCATCTACACTGATTGAAGTGGATTTAATAAGTGACATCAATAAGGAATCATAGCTTTCACCTGGTTTCAGGTGTTCTTAATGTGTTGTACACTCAGTGTATGTCGTCATTCATTTTGTATGTTGACCCACTACCAAACTAGAGTATATTGGCCACCAGATGGTAGTAGACACCAACATTATATTCCATAAACCTCAAATTTACCAATTGTGTTTTTCAAGATCCTGTAATAGGAAAGGCAAATGGCCATCACTAGAGAAGGAGCAGGCTCTCTGACAAATACCTGCCAAATCAGATGCACAGGAAGCCTATACAACTAAGGCATTCCACACTGCTTTAGTCATTAGCAAGTCCTCTTTTTCTCTCCAGAGGGGCAGGAGTGGATGGAGGTGACTCCACATGCCACTATCCCCAGCCTGTTGTGGCTCCTCTTCTGTCTGGAGTCAGTGCTCATTGACACCATGATCCATCTTTATCCTCAGATGCAGATTGGGATTTAGGGAGATTGCATTTTTAGAAATAGCTACATCCTTGTGTCTGCCGGTGAGGGATGGCTGTGTGAATGGGGTTATGGCAACACTGCAGTTGCATCATTCACAGAAATAGTGGCTTGAATGCAGGCAAGCCTTATTAAAAACATCTGTCACTGTAGCACCTCCCATGTCTGCTCTGAACTGGTGCTGCGTCACTTGTCACCCACTGTCATTGAGGCTTCGGTTGTGTGCGAGTGTGCTGACATACTGTATGTGCATTCGTGACTTTGTCTGTAAAGTATTTACAAAGTTGCTTCCATCCATAGAGAACCATCAACTGTATCGTAAATATTTTACAGCTTAGCCATATTGTGTCCAAAATCAAACTTGCTAAATCACTGGGCAGATTGAATTGTTCTTGATTGATTTTGAGAGGGACTGAATGGGTCTGGAGTGGAGGTGGCTGGCAGGGGATGAATCATTAGCATAAACACACTTGGTCCCATTCCTAAATTTCATTACCTACTACTCCCCGTGGTGCTGTCCCATTGATTGGAATAGCAATTTCTGAATTGTGATTAACATCTCTCAACTGTTAACCTTTCTAACTAACACCTAGTACCTGTGTGTTTACCTAAGCATGGTAAGACTTTTGATTGTGGTGACATTAGGTAACCAGGTGAACAGTGGGTAAGTCTGTAGATCCCAAAGCCACATAAGGCCCCAACTCTTATACCACAGAACACCAAGTGAGGACAACAGAAGGTATGTGAAGATCGCCTGAACTCCACGACCCCTCTGGCAGGTCACTCAGGAGGCTCAGCAAAGGCCAGGGTTCCAGCCCAGTGCACAGGGTAATTTTATTTTTGTGGCTTTGGGCGGGGAATGGGGTTGGTAGTGGTCCTTGGTGTGTGTGTATATGTTTTCCTACATTATCAGGACCAGAATGTCGAGACAATTCACCAGAATGTCCTGACAAGGTAGGAAAACAAGAACAAATCTGAAAAGTCTGGACTTTTTCCATGTCCTGAATTTGTTAAAATGCTATTTTAGGCTTAAAGGTTCAGGGTTTGGGAAATAGGATTTTGAATGGGAATACATTTTTATTCCCCAAAAAGTCCAGAAAATTCACATAAAAAAAGCTGTGTGTGTGAGAGAGATTAATGGGCTAAAGAGGTGAGGATATTGGTCAGACCACAGTGATAATAATTCATTTTGAGCAGATCTCAGAATTAGACATGGGTTTATGGGTCAGTTGAAGAAGGGGTAGATCAGCTTTAATATTGCAGATAGATTTGGGGTTTTATCAATTTAATAGTTTGCATAATTTCTAATCCCCCTTATATATATATTTATTTTTATTTTTATTATATATATATTATTATTTTTTATTTCCCCAACCCTACCACCCTGTCCCTGATTGGAGTAAAATATAAATACCAAGTATTATTAACCACAAAAACTAAATTAAAATCATGACCTTTTCCTCTTGTATATGAATGGCAATTGTTATACACTGAGTATCTTGGGTGATGGTCTTCCACAGATTTAGAAGATAGGCAGTACATTGATTACATTTAAGAAAAGGTTACATTATCTGTTGCAGAGGGTGAAGCCAAGGGTATTTGTTTTGTCTAGTTTTGCAATGCATGAATCAATTCAAGTTTAAATCCATAGGTTATAAATATATATTTATATTGTATCACAGTGGCATTGTGTGCTTAGTCACTCACTCTCATGGTCAGCACTCTACCCCTCTCTATCCCTTTCTCACCCCATCTTTCTCTGACAAGTCCTAGAGCTGACCTGCGGTTACAGGGTGACTTTCCAGTTGCAGGTCAAATCAATAATATTCACTCCTTGTTACCATGTAATTACTCCCCACTGATAGCAGAGTAAGGGCCGCTGTTCAGGAACCGGACTCCCCTGCTTGGCTTGTGACGGCTGTGGGGATACAATGTTCTAAAACCAACCAAGACCAATATAATACCATGTTTAAACCATTTCACCTCACATGAACCCTTTTGCATCCTCCCACTTAATGACATTTGTAGCAGGAGAGAAAATGTCGCCGTCACTTGAGCAAACCGTAATTGCATGAGACTACCATGAAACCACTGAACCATTCATTGTTAGAGTATATGCATGACAGTGTTGGTTTATATGCTGTTCATGTGTTTTTTATGTACTTTTTCCTGTGGTATTTCACAAACAGCTCTCACTGTCAGAAGGCGACAGTGAAATGCGGTAGGCGAAGTCACACGCAGGACACAGAGCTTTCTGGAAACCGTATATCTCCAAACATTGGAGGAAACAAACAATCCTCTTGGTGGATTACGCGCTCCTCCAGTGATCCCCGTGGCACAACCGATCCTGCTGACTCCATGATGGTGTGTTATTCTGTCAGAAGGCGACAGTGAAATGCGGTAGGCGAAGTCACACGCAGGACACAGAGCTTACTGGAAACCGTATTTTAATCGAAAGTAACCAGTGAAAAAACAATCTCCAAACATCGGAGGAAACAAACAACCCGCACACGAACACTGCCGATGACGCAAACAATAACACACAACACACAATGCACGACAGAGGGTTAAATAGGGAATACAATACAACATAATGGGGAACAGGTGTACACAATCAGGACACAACAAGTCAAACACCGAAACATAGATCGGTGGCAGCTAGTACTCCGGGGACGACGAACGGCGAAGCCTGCCCGAGCAGGGAGGAGGAGCAGCCTCGGCTGATTCCGTGACAGTACCCCCCACTTGACGCGCGGCTCCAGCCGTGCGCCGACCCCGGCCTCGGGGACGGCCAGGAGGACGCGGAGCAGGGCGAGTCGGATGACTCCGGTGGAAGTCCCTCAACATGGAGGGATCTAGAATGTCCCTCCTGGGGACCCAGCACCGTTCCTCCGGACTGTACCCCTCCCACTCCACGAGATACTGCAGGCCCCCCGTCCGACGCCTCGAAACCAAGATGGACCGGACTGAGTACGCTGGAGCCCACTCGATGTCCAACGGGGGCGGAGGAGCCTTTCGTACCTCATTCTCCTGGAGTGGGCCAGCCACCACCGGCCTGAGGAGAGACACATGGAACGAGGGGTTAATGCGATAATACCTGGGCAGTTGTAACCTATAACATACCTCGTTCAATCTCCTCAGGACTTTAAAGAGCCCCACAAACCGCCGACCCAGCATCCGGCAGGGCAGGCGAAGGGGCAGGTTTCGGGTCGAGAGCCAGACCCGGTCTCCTGGTGCATACACCGGAGCCTCACTGCGGTGGCGATCGGCGCTCGCCTTTTGCCGCCTGATGGCACGCTGCAGATGGACATGCGCAGCATTCCAAGTTTCCTCCGAGCGCCGAAACCACTCGTCCACCGCAGGGGCTTCGATCTGGCTCTGATGCCAAGGTGCCAGAACCGGCTGGTAACCTAACACACACTGGAAAGGCGTCAGGTTAGTGGACGAATGGCGGAGGGAGTTTTGGGCTATCTCTGCCCAGGGAATATATCCCGACCACTCCCCTTGCCGGTCCTGGCAATATGACCTCAGAAACCTACCCACATCCTGGTTAACTCTCTCCACCTGCCCATTACTTTCGGGGTGAAAACCTGAGGTAAGGCTAATCGAGACCCCCAGACGTTCCATAAATGCCCTCCAGACTCTAGAGGTGAACTGGGGACCCCGATCAGACACTATATCCTCAGGCACCCCATAGTGCCGGAAGACGTGTGTAAACAGGGCCTCAGCAGTTTGTAGGGCAGTAGGGAGACCTGGCAGGGGAATGAGACGGCAGGCTTTAGAAAACCGATCCACAACGACCAATATCGTAGTGTTCCCCTGGGAGGGGGGATGGTCCGTAACAAAATCCACCGATAGGTGAGACCACGGCCGTTGTGGAACGGGTAGGGGTTGTAACTTCCCCCTGGGCAGGTGTCTAGGTGCCTTACACTGGGCGCACACCGAGCAGGAGGAAACATAAACCCTCACGTCCTTGGCCAAGGTTGGCCACCAGTACTTTTCACTAAGGCAGTGCACTGTCCGACCAATACCCGGATGACCAGATGAGGGTGACGTGTGAGCCCAGTATATCAACCAGTCGCGAACCTCGAGTGGCACGTTCCTCCGACCCTCTGGACACTGTGGAGGAGTAGGGTCGGAACGTAACGCCCGCTCGATTTCCGCATCCACCTCCCACACCACCGGTGCCACTAAACAAGACTCCGGGAGGATGGGAGTGGGCTCAATGGACCTCTCCTCTGTGTCATATAGTCGGGACAGGGCGTCTGCCTTAGCGTTCTGGGACCCTGGTATATAGGTGAGCTTAAATACAAAGCGGGAAAGAAACATTGACCACCTTGCCTGGCGAGGATTCAGCCTCCTCGCTGCCCGGATGTACTCCAGGTTACGATGGTCAGTCAGAATGAGAAAAGGGTGTTTAGCCCCCTCAAGCCAATGTCTCCACACCTTCAGGGCCTGAACCACAGCCAGCAGCTCCCTATCCCCCACGTCATAATTGCGCTCCGCCGGACTGAGCTTCTTAGAATAGAAAGCACAGGGGCGGAGTTTAGGTGGCGTACCCGAGCGCTGAGACAGCACAGCGCCGATCCCAGCCTCGGAAGCGTCCACCTCCACCTGGAATGGCAAAGAGGGATCCGGATGCGCCAGCACCGGAGCCGAGGTAAACAGGTCCTTCAGGCGTTTAAACACCCTGTCCGCCTCAGCTGACCACTGCAGGCGCACCGGATCCCCCTTTAGCAGAGAGGTAATGGGAGCTGCTACCTGTCCAAAGCCCAGGATAAACCTCCGGTAGTAATTGGCAAAACCCAAGAAGCGCTGCACCTCCTTTACCGTGGTCGGAGACTGCCAATTACGCACGGCAGAAACGCGGTCAATCTCCATCTCTACCCCTGACGCGGACAACCGATGTCCCAGGAAGGAGATGGACTCCTGGAAGAACAGACATTTCTCCGCCTTCGCATACAGGTCATGCTCCAACAGTCTACCAAGCACTCGAACGCACCAGGGACACATGCTCGGCTCGTGTAGCGGAATATATTAGGATGTCATCAATATATACCACAACACCCTGTCCATGCAAGTCCCGAAAAATCTCATCCACAAATGATTGGAAGACTGAAGGAGCATTCATTAACCCGTATGGCATGACGAGATACTCATAGTGACCCGAGGTGGTACTGAATGCTGTCTTCCACTCATCTCCCTCCCTAATGCGCACCAGGTTGTACGCGCTCCTGAGATCAAATTTTGTGAAGAATCGCGCCCCGTGTAATGACTCCGTCATACTAGCAATCAGAGGGAGAGGATAGCTGTATTTGATGGTGATCTGATTTAGACCACGGTAATCAATACACGGGCGTAAACCCCCATCCTTCTTCTTCACAAAAAAGAAACTTGAGGAAGCAGGGGAAGTAGACGGCCGTATGTAACCCTGTCTCAAAGATTCGGTGACGTAGGTCTCCATAGCGGCCGTCTCCTCCTGAGATAGAGGATACACGTGACTACGTGGAAGCGCAGCGCCTACCTGGAGGTCTATCGCACAATCCCCCTGTCGATGAGGTGGTAATTGAGTTGCCTTCTTCTTACTGAAGGCGAGAGCCAAATCGGCATACTCAGGTGGAATATGCAAGGTGGGAACTTGGTTCGGGCTTTCCACCATCGTTGCCCCTACGGAAACGCCTACACACCGCCCAGTACACTGATCAGACCATCCCTGGAGAGCTCTCTGCTGCCATGAAATGTTGGGGTCATGAGCTGTTAACCAGGGAAGCCCCAACACCACGGGAAACGCAGGAGAATCAATCAAATACAAACGTACTATCTCCTCATGACCCTCCTGCGTTTTCATCCGGAGAGGTGCCGTGACCTCCCTAATCAACCCAGACCCCAACGGGCGGCTATCTAGGGCATTAATGGGGAAGGGCACATCAACAGGCACGATCAATGAAATCAACGAACTGGCGATCAATGAAATTCCCAGCTGCGCCTGAATCTACTAGCGCCTTATGCTGGGAGTGAGGAGAAACCTCGGGAAACACCACTTTAATACACATATGATCAGCAGAGAGCTCTGGGTAAGTTGGGTGCCTACTCACCTGGAATGACTCATCAGTGCGTCGCCCACTGCCTCGATTCCTAGGAGACCCTCCCCAGCACCGACCAGCAGTGTGTCCTCTGCGGCCACAGTTGGTGCAGGGGACGGCCTCCCTCCTGGTCTCCCTCCTGGTCTCCCTAGCACCAGCACCCCCGAGCTCCATAGGGGTCGGCTCAGAAGTGCTGGGGGATGGAATGGACGGCCCCGAATCCGGACGTCCGCGGGTAGCCAACAGGGTATCCAGGCGAATCGACATGTCCACCAGTTGGTCAAAGCTGAGGTTGGTGTCCCTGCAGGCTAACTCCCGACGCACGTCCTCCCTCAGGCTGCATCTGTAGTGGTCGATGAGGGCCCTCTCATTCCATCCCGTGTTGGCGGCTAGCGTCCGGAAGTCCAGCGCGAACTCCTGCGCGCTCCTCCTCCCCTGTCTAAGGTTGAATAGACGCTCACCTGCCGCTTTACCCTCTGGGGGATGATCAAATACTGCCCGGAAGCGGCGGGTGAACTCCGCATAGCTGACCGTAGCGGCGTCTATCCCACCCCATTCGGCGTTGGCCCACTCCAGCGCCTTGCCGGACAGACAGGAGATGAGGGCGGACACGCTCTCGTATCCCGAGGGCGCCGGGTGAATGGTTGCTAGGTAGAGTTCAACCTGGAGTAGGAAACCCTGACACCCGGCCGCGGTGCCATCATAAGCCCTCGGGAGCGAGAGCCAAATCCCACTGGACTCCGGAGATGGACCGAAGGGTATGGCTGATGGTGGTGGTATCGTAGGAGGAGGTGTGGGCAAACCTCCACTCTCCCATCGCCTCAAAGTGTCCATCACCTCTTGCATGGTGGTGCCCAGGTGCTGGATCCTGGCCTCTTGGTGGATTACGCGCTCCTCCAGTGATCCCCGTGGCACAACCGATCCTGCTGACTCCATGATGGTGTGTTATTCTGTCAGAAGGCGACAGTGAAATGCGGTAGGCGAAGTCACACGCAGGACACAGAGCTTACTGGAAACCGTATTTTAATCGAAAGTAACCAGTGAAAAAACAATCTCCAAACATCGGAGGAAACAAACAACCCGCACACGAACACTGCCGATGACGCAAACAATAACACACAACACACAATGCACGACAGAGGGTTAAATAGGGAATACAATACAACATAATGGGGAACAGGTGTACACAATCAGGACACAACAAGTCAAACACCGAAACATAGATCGGTGGCAGCTAGTACTCCGGGGACGACGAACGCCGAAGCCTGCCCGAGCAGGGAGGAGGAGCAGCCTCGGCTGATTCCGTGACACTCACCTCATTCCCAACAAGAGCAGATCTCTAGATCAGCACAACATTTTTAGGCAAGTCAAGCCAGCAGAAAATATTAAAATATCTTGAGAGACCATCAGAGTGCAGACAAAATATTATGAATGTCTTTCTTTAAATTGTGATTGTCCTCCCAGCCCTGTTTTATGATTGAGGAGCTGACATGTAGTTTGTCAAAGGGTGTGCGTGGTGCTCTCTAATAAAGAGGCAGATTGTTGTTGTCTCTGGTGATTTATCCTGGGCCTCTGTCCTCTGTGTGTACCGGAGGAGAGAGAAGTTAATTAAAACACAGAGACTCGTCTCCTCATTTCAGCCTGGACAGGCCGAGCAAATCACAACCCCTAAAGACATTTACAGTCTTTATTATTTCTTTATGACAAAGCCCAGCACTGGTTGCTTTGAAAAAAATGGTTGTTGAGGGCCTGCGATTCCTGCTTAAGTCTATTCCTCACCATCAGCCTATAAGAGATGGATGAAAACACACTTAGAGCTTACAGTTTTTGGTACCACAAATTCCCTTCGTTTGTGTGTAGTAATGAAAGTGCTGTTTATGAAATAGGTGCCAGCATCATTCTTGATAAACAGCTAATGACCTGGCTCAGTCTCAATAAGTGGAATTAATAACATGGAAAAACTGCCCTGTTCATCCCTTTGGCACATTGAGTGCAACCCTCAGGAGACTGTATTGATTGCCAGTTAAGGTCATTTGTATACCATGGTCCTCTTCATCAACAGGATCTGCCACAACAAAAGGATTAAAGATCATCATTCAGATAAAAAAATCTGTTCTATCACGCAATGTTAAACTCCTGTGCCTTGCAAAAGTATTCATCCCCCTTGGCGTTTCTCCTATTTTGTTGCATTACAACCTGTAATTTAAATGGGTTTTTATTTGGATTTCATGTAATGGACATACACAAAATAGTCAAAATTGGTGAAGTGAAATGAAAAAAATTACTTGTTTCAAAAAATTATTAAAAATAAATAACGGAAAAGTGGTGCGTGCATATGTATTCACCCCCTTTGCTATGAAGCCCCTAAACAATGAATCTGGTGCAACCAATTACCTTCAGAAGTCACATAATTAGTTAAGTAAAGTCAACCTCTGTGCAATCTAAGTGTCACATGATCTGTCACATGATCTTAGTATGTATACAGCTGTTCTGAAAGGCCCCAGAGTCTGTAACACCACTAAGCAAGGGGCACCACCAAGCAAGCGGCACCATGAAGACCAAGGAGCTCTCCAAACAGGTCAGGGACAAAGTTGTAGAGAACTACAGATCAGGGTTGGGATAAAAAAATATCCGAAACTTTGAACATCCCACGGAGCACCATTAAATCCATTATAAAAAAATTGAAAGAATATGGCACCACAACAAACCTGCTAAGAGTGGGCCGCCCACCAAAACTCACGGACCAGGCAAGGAGGGCATTAATCAAAGAGGCAACAAAGAGACCAAAGATAACCCTGAAGGAGCTGCAAAGCTCCACAGCGGAGATTGCAGTATCTGTCCATAGGACCACTTTAAGCCGTACACTCCACAGAGCTGGGCTTTACGGAAGAGTGGCCAGAAAAAAGCTATTGCTTAAAGAAAAAAATAAGCAAACACGTTTGGTGTTCGCCAAAGGGCATGTGAGAGACTCCCCAAACATATGGAAGAAGGTATTCTGGTCAGATGAGACTAAAATTGAGCTTTTTGGCCATCAAGGAAAACGCTATGTCTGGCGCAAACCCAACACCTCTCATCACCCTGAGAACACCATCCCCACAGTGAAGCATGGTGGTGGCAGCATCATGCTGTGGGGATGTTTTTCATCGGCAGGGACTGGGAAACTGGTCAGAATTTAAGGAATGATGAATGGCGCTAAATACAGGGAAATTCTTGAGGGAAACCTGTTTCAGTCTTCCAGAGATTTGAGACTGGGACGGAGGTTCACCTTCCAGCAGGACAATGACCCTAAGCATACTGCTAAAGCAACACTTGAGTGGTTTAAGGGGAAACATTTAAATGTATTGGAATGGCCTAGTCAAAGCCCAGACCTCAATCCAATTGAGAATCTGTGGTATGACTTAAAGATTGCTGTACACTAGCGGAACCCATCCAACTTGAAGGAGCTGGAGCAGTTTTGCCTTGAAGAATGGGCAAAAATCCCAGTGGCTAGATGTGCCAAGCTTATAGAGACATACCCCAAGAGACTTGCAGCTGTAATTGCTGCAAAAGGTGGCTCTACAAAGTATTGACTTGGGAGGGGGGTGAATAGTTATGCACGCTCAAGTTTTCTGTGTTTTTGTCTTATTTCTTGTTTGTTTCACAATAAAAACATATTTTGCATCTACAAAGTGTTAGACATGTTGTGTAAATCAAATGATACAAACCCCCCAACAATCCATTTTAATTCCGGGTTGTAAGGCAACAAAATAGGAAGACTACCAAGGGGTGTGAATACTTTCGCAAGCCACTGTATGATTTCTCATCTGCCCACTCTGAGTCCGGAGGTGTTTCGAGGTCTGACTGTTCATCACAAAGGCTATTCCTCAAACTTCAGTCTTAATTACTGTGGCCTCTCATGCTGACCGCAAATTCTAGAGCAGTTTGTCACAGGAGGCAGCCCCATTCCCAACAGCAAGGAGGAGCAATATCCACTTTTCTTTGGGGGAACAGTGAGAACACATCTCCCAGGGAGAGACAGAGAGAAAGCAGGCAGCAGCATCCAGGACACACGGCACATGGAGCCCACGGCCCTGCTGTATACTAGGCTTGGTGTGGTGCTACTGCCTGCACTGTGCATCACCCTGGTGATAGAGATGGCAGCTCATTTACAGAGAGGCTCTCTATCTCTCACTCTCAGTATGGGAGGACCACCAGGCAGCGCTGTCTGGCTTCATTAGGGCTGTACATCACCAGGCCATAAGATAGATGGAAATGAACTAGCATGATTTAGAGAGAAGGCATGCAGCCTCCTGTTGGCAGAATGGACACAGCCTGTCTTGCTGTCATGTTACTCAGCAAGAAACCTGACCTTGAGCGAGTTAAGGTTTTTCTCAGTAAATGTGATTATACAGTGCATTCGGAAAGTATTCAGACCCCTTGACTTTTTCCACATTTTGTTACGTTACAGCCTTATTCTAAAATTGATTAAATAAAAAATGGTCCTCATCAATCTACACACAATACCTCATAATGGCAAAGTGAAAACAGGTTTTTAGAAATTTTTGCAAATGTATTAAAAATAAAAAACAGAATATTCAGACCCTTTGCTATGAGACTCGAAATTGAGCTCAGATGCATCCTGTTTCCGTTGATCATCCTTGAGATGTTTCTACAACTTGATTGGAGTCCACATGTGGTAAATTCAATTGATTGGACATGATTTGGAAAGGTACACACCTGTCTATATAAGGTCCCACAGTTGACAGTGCATTTCAGAGCAAAAACCAAGCCATGAGGTTGAAGGGATTCTCCAAAGAGCTCTGAGACAGGATTGTGTCGAGGCACAGATCTGGGGAAGGGTAGCAAAACATTTCTGCAGCATTGAAGATCCCCAGGAACACGGTGGCCTCCATCATTGTTAAATGGAAGAAGTTTGGAACCACCAAGACTCTTCCTAGAGCTGGCCGCCCGGCCAAACTGAGCAATCAGGGGAGAAGGGCCTTGGTCAGGGAATTGACCAAGAACCCGATGGTCACTCTGACAGACCTCCAGAGTTCCTCTGTGGTGATGGGAGAACCATCCAGAAGGACAACCATTTCTGCAGCACTCCACCAATCAGGCCTTTATGGTATAGTGGCCAGACGGTAGCAACTCCTCAGTAAAAGGCACATGACAGCCCGCTTGGAGTTTGCCAAAAGGCACCTAAAGGACTCTCAGACCATGAGAAACAAGATTCTCTGGTCTGATGAAACCAAGATTGAACTCTTTGGCCCTAAGCACACAGCCAAGACAACACAGGCGTGGCTTCGGGACAAGTCTCTGAATGTCCTTGAGTGGCCCAGCCAGAGCCCGGACTTGACCCTGATCTAACATCTCTGGAGAGACCTGAAAATAGCTGTGCAGCAACGCTCCCCATCCAACCTGACAGAGCTTGAGATCATCTGCAGAGAAGAATGGGGAAAACTCCCCAAATACAGGTGTGTCAAGCTTGTAGCGTCATACCCAAGAAGACTCGAGGCTGTAATCGCTGCCAAAGGTGCTTCAACAAAGTGCTGAGTAAAGGGTCTTAATTTTTATATTTCTGTTTTCTATTGTTTTATTCATTTGCAAAAAATGTCTAAAAACCTGTTTTTGCTTTGTCATTATGGGTTATTGTGTGTAGATTGATGAGGGGGAAAAACGATTTAATCAATATTAGAATTGAAGATTTTATCTTCAACGAGGTGGCCGCGAAGGATATCCTACAGACACCCGACAAGGCCCAAATCCCTGTCATTCGCATGAGAAAGAGACGGAGATATCGTGGACGTAGGTCGGGGTGCCTTGTAAGGATCCGACGGCGAGCGAGTAAACTGCCTCTCCCATCAATCCTATTAGCCAATCTTCAATCATTTGAGAATAAATTGGATGACCTAAGATTACGGTTGTCCTACCAACGGGACATTAAAAACGGTAATATCTTATGTTTCACCAAGTCGTGGCTGAACGACGACATGGACAACATACAGCTAGCGGGCTATACGCTACATCGGCAGAATAGAATGGCTGACTCAGGTAAGACAAGGGGTGGTGGTCTGTGTATATTTGTAAACAACAGCTGGTGCAAAAAATCAAATACTAAGGAAGTCTCAAGGTTTTGCTCGCCTGAGGTAGAGTATCTTATGATAAGCTGTAGACCACACTATTTACCAAGAGAGTTTTCATCTATATTTTTCATAGCTGTCTATTTACCACCACAAACCAATGCTGGCATTAAGATTGCACTGAATGAGCTGTATAAGGCTATAAGTGAACAGGAAAACGCTCATCCAGAGGCAGCGCTCCTAGTGGCTGGGGACTTTAATGCAGAGAAACTTAAATCCATTCTACCTAATTTCTACCAGCATGTTAAATGTGCAACCAGAGGAAAAAAAAACTCTAGACCACCTTTACTCCACACACAGAGACGCATACAAAGCTCTCCCTCGCCCTCCATTTGGCAAATCTGACCATAACTCTATCTTCCTGATTCCTGCTTATAAGCAAAAACTAAAGCAGGAAGCACCAGTGACTCGGTTAATAAAAAAGTGGTCAGATGACGCAGATGCTAAGCTACAGGACTGTTTTGCTAGCACAGACTGGAACATGTTCCGGGATTCTTCAGATAGCATTGAGGAGTACACCACATCAGTCACTGGCTTCATCAATAAGTGCATCGATGATGTCATCCCCACAGTGACCGTACGTACATACCCCAACCAGAAGCCATGGATTACAGGAAACATCCGCACTGAGCTAAAGGGTAGAGCTTCCGCTTTCAAGGAGTGGGACTCTAACCCGGTCGCTTATAAGAAATCCCGCTATGCCCTTTGACGAACCATCAAACAGGCAAAGAGTCAATACAGGACTAAGATTGAATCGTACTACATCCGCTCTGATGCTCGTCGGATGTGGCAGGGCTTGAAAACTATTACAGACTTCCAGACGAGCTAAACCACTTCTATGCTCGCTTCGAGGCAAGCAACACTGAAGCATGCATGAGAGCACCAGCTGTTCCGGATGACTATGTGATCACGCTCTCCGTAGCCGATGTGAGTAAGACTTTTAAGCAGGTCAACATTCACAAGAGTCAATGTGTGGGGGCACCGGCTAGTTGAGGTAGTTGAAGTAATATGTACACGTGGGTAGAGTTAAAGTGACTATGAATAAATAATTAACAGAGTAGCAGCAGCGTAAAAAGATGGGGAAGGGTGGGGGTGGGGGGGCAGTGCAAATAGTCCGGGTAGCCATGATTAGCTGTTCAGGAGTCTTATGGCTTGGGGGTAGAAGCTGTTGAGAAGTCTTTTGGACCTAGACTTGGCACTCCGGTACCGCTTGCCGTGCGGTAGCAGAGAGAACAGTCTATGACTAGTGTGGCTGGAGTCTTTGACAATTTTGAGGGCCTTTCTCTGACACCGCCTGGTATAGAGGTCCTGGATGGCAGGAAGCTTGGCCCCAGTGATGTACTGGGCCGTATGCACTACCAACTGTAGTGCCTTGCGGTCGGAGGCCAAGCAGTTGCCATACCAGGCGGTGATGCAACCAGTCAGGATGCTCTCGATGGTGCAGCTGTAGAATTTTCTGAGGATCTGAGGACCCATGCCAAATCTTTTCAGTCTCCTGAGGGGGAATAGGCTTTGTCGTGCCCTCTTCACGACTGTCTTGGTGTGTTTGGACCGTGATAGTTCGTTGGTGATGTGGACACCAAGGAACTTGAAGCTCTCAACCTGTTCCACTACAACCCCGTCGATGAGAATGGGGGCGTGCTCAGTCCTCTTTTTTCCCCTGTAGTCCATAATCATCTCCTTTGTCTTGGTCACGTTGAGGGAGAGGTTGTTATCCTGGCACCACACGGCCATGTCTCTGACCTCATCCCTATAGGCTGTCTCATCGTTGTCGGTGATCAGGCCTACCACTGTTGTGTCGTCTGCAAACTTAATGATGGTGTTGGAGTCATGCCTGGCCATGCAGTCATGGGTGATCAGGGAGTACAGGAGGGGACTGAGCACGCACCCCTGAGGGGCCCCCGTATTGAGGATCAGTGTGGCAGATGTGTTGTTACCTACCCTTACCATCTGAGGGCGGCCCGTCAGGAAGTCCAGGTACCCCCCTGTATATATAGACTCCCTACTGTTCTTTTATTTTAATTCTGCTCTTTTCTTCTCAACACTTTTTTGTTGTTGTTTTATTTTACTTTTTTATAAAAAAATAAATGCACTGTTGGTTAAGGGCTGTAAGTAAGCATTTCACTGTAATGTCTGCAACTGTTGTATTCGGCGCATGTGGCCAATAACATTTTATTTTATTTTATTTGGATAAGGCTGTAATGTAACAAAATGAGGATCAAGTCAAGGGGTCTGAATACTTTCCAAATGCACTGTATGTGAGTACAGCAATGCAGGTTGTAGCCTCTGTTGTATATCTTGTGCCAGGGACTACAAATTATTTTGAAATATAGTTTAACACGACCCAGAACTGTCAGGATTAAAAACACCTTTTCTACCATGGGAATGTCTTTCACGTACCCCTGTAAATACAGGACCAGTCGTTGAGTTCCTTAGATCTGACATGCCCTGACATGGTAGACTCCTGAGGCCTTTAGTTCTACTTCTACTACATTCTAACATGAACTGCCCCTGTGTGGAACTCCAGATGACATTTAAATTTACATTTACATCATTTAGCAGACGCTCTTATCCAGAGCGACTTACAAATTGGTGCATTCAACTTATGATAGCCAGTGGGACAACCACCTTTTTTTTATGGGGGGTGGGGGAAGAAGGATTACTTTATACTATTCCAGGTATTCCTTAAAGAGGTAGGGTTTCAAGTGTCTCCGGAAGATGGTCAGTGACTCTGGTCAGTGACGCTGTCCTGGCGTCGTGGGGGAGCTTGTTCCACCATTGGGGTGCCAGAGCAGCGAATAGCTTTGACTGGGCTGAGCGGGAACTGTGCTTCCGTAGAGGTAGGGGAGCTAGCAGGCCAGAGGTGGATGAACGTAGTGCCCTCGTTTGGGTGTAGGTAAGGAGGTGCCGTTCCCCTCACAGCTCCGTAGGCAAGCACCATGGTCTTGTAGTAGATGCGAGCCTCAACTGGAAGCCAGTGGAGTGTGCGGAGGAGCGGGGTGACGTGAGAGAACTTGGGAAGGTTGAACACCAGACGGGCTGCAGCGTTCTGGATAAGTTGTAGGGGTTTAATGGCACAGGCAGGGAGCCCAGCCAACACTGAGTTGCAGTAATCCAGACGGGAGATGACAAGTGCCTGGATTAGTACCTGTGCCGCTTTCTGTGTAAGGTAGGGTCGTACTCTGCGAATGTTGTAGAGCATGAACCTGCAGGATCGGGTCACCGCTTTGATGTTAGCGGAGAACGACAGGGTGTTGTCCAGGGTCACGCCAAGGTTCTTTGCACTTTGGGAGGAGGACACAATGGAGTTCTCAACCGTGATGGCGAGATCATGGAGCGGGCAGTCCTTCCCAGGGAGGAAGAGCAGCTCCGTCTTGCCAAGGTTCAGCTTGAGTTGGTGATCCGACATCCACACTGATATGTCTGCCAGACATGCAGAGATGCAATTCGCCACCTGGTTATCAGAAGGGGGAAAGGAGAACATGAATTGTGTGTCGTCTGCGTAGCAATGATAGGATAGACCATGTGAGGATATGACAGAGCCAAGTGACTTGGTGTGTAGAGAGAATAGGAGAGGGCCTAGAACTGAGCCCTGGAGGACACCAGTGGTGAGAGCACGTGGTGCGGAGACAGATTCTCGCCATGCCACCTGGTAGGAGCGACCTGGCAGGTAGGACGCAATCCAAGAGTGAGCAGCGCTGGAGATGCCCAACTCGGAGAGGGTGGAGAGGAGGATCTGATGGTTAACAGTATCAAAGGATAAGAGCAGAGGAGAGAGAGTTAGCTTTAGCAGTGCGGAGAGCCTCCGTGACACAGAGAAGAGCAGTCTTAGTTGAATGACCAGTCTTGAAACCTGACTGGTTTGGATCAAGAAGGTCATTCTGAGAGAGATAGCAGGAGAGTTGGCTAGAGACGGCACGCTCAAGAGTTTTGGAGAGAAAAGAAAGAAGGGATACTGGTCTGTAGTTGTTGACATTGGAGGGATCGAGTGTAGGTTTTTTGAGGAGGGGTGCAACTCTCGCTCTCTTGAAGACGGAAGGGACATGGCCAGCGGTCAAGGATGAGTTGATGAGTGAGGTGAGGTAAGGAAGAAGGTCTCCGGAAATGGTCTGGAGAAGAGAGGAGGGGATAGGGTCAAGCGGGCAGGTTGTTGGGCAGCCGGCCGTCACAAGTTGCAAGATTTCATCTGGAGAGAGAGGGGAGAAAGAAGTCAAAACATAGGGTGAGCAGGACCAGCGGTGTCATTTGACTTAATAAATGAGGATCGGATGTCATCAACCTTCTTTTCAAAATGGTTGACGAAGTCATCCACAGAGAGGGAGGAGGGAGGGGGAGGAGGAGGATTCAGCAGGGAGGAGAAGGTGGCAAAGAGCTTCCTAGGGTTAGAGGCAGAGGCTTGAAATTTAGAGTGGTAGAAAGTGGCTTTAGCAGCGGAAACAGAGGAAGAGAATGTAGAGAGGAGGGAGTGAAAAGATGACAGGTCCGCAGGGAGTCTAGTTTTCCTCCATTTCTGCTCGGCTGCCCGGAGCCCTCTTCTGTGAGCTCGCAATGAGTCATCAAGCCACGGAGCAGGAGGGGAGGGCCGAGCCGTCCGGGAGGATAGGGGACATAGAGAGTCAAAAGATGCAGAAAGGGAGGAGAGGAGGGTTGAGGAGGCAGAATCAGGAGATCGTAGGGAGAAGGATTTAGCAGAGGGAAGAGATGATAGGATGGAAGAGGAGAGAGTAGCGGGAGAGAGAGAGCGAAGTTTGAGACGGCACATTACCATCTGAGTAGGGGCAGAGTGAGTAGTGTTGGAGGAGAGCGAGAGAGAAAAGGATACAAAGTAGTGGTCGGAGACTTGGAGGGGAGTTGCAGTGAGATTAGTAGAAGAACAGCATCTAGTAAAGATGAGGTCAAGCGTATTGCCTGCCTTGTGAGTAGGGGGGGACGGTGAGAGGGTGAGGTCAAAAGAGGAAAGGAGTGGAAAGAAGGAGGCAGAGAGAAATGAGTCAAAGGCAGACGTAGGGAGGTTAAAGTCACCCAGAACTGTGAGGGGTGAGCCATCCTCAGGAAAGGAACTTATCAAGGCGTCAAGCTCATTGATGAACTCTCCAAGGGAACTTGGAGGGCGATAAATGACAAGGATGTTAAGCTTGAATGGGCTAGTGACTGTGACAGCATGGAATTCAAATGAGGAGATAGACAGATGGGTCAGGGGGAAAAGAGAGAATGTCCACTTGGGAGAGATGAGGATTCCTGTGCCACCGCCGCGCTGACCAGATGCTCTCGGGGTATGCGAGAACACATGGTCAGACGACCTGCTGCTTGTCAATGGGACGACAACTTACCTCTTGTACCTTTTATGTTAATTTTATTTATTTAGCCAGGATTGTCCATTCAGTAACAATTGCTGCTGTTTTCCAGGGAGTATCACAATGGCACTGTCTGACCTGAGTGCAGTTTGTCCCCTTATACTCAAAGCACAAAGTATCTCACTCCAAATGGCTGAGAGCCAGCTGTAACGGCACTGTACCCGACCATCTGAACCAGGATCCACTTCAGGTAGACGATGACAGACAATGACAAGGCATGGAGTGAGACTGCCGAAAGAATACAGCTTGCATTTAAACCCAACCTCAGAGAGAGAACAGAGGAGCAGTGCGTGTCGTAGTTAATGGGCTTCTTAATTCTTCTTCCTGCCACTTTTATGATATCATCAGGGCCCAAATGCGATTTTCCCCTCCGCCACCATGTCCTTTCACCCTGGTTGAACAGGCTTCTGCTAAGGGCAATGACCGGTTTAATGCTGCAATAAAAATGTGTCACAGATTTATCCTTTCCATTTGTCCTACTGTATGTATTATGGGATATGCAGTAAAACAGTGCCATTCTTCATTCTGAGCATGCATTGATAATAATTGTATGTGATCAACTAGTGAAAATAGTTGAAAAGTTTAAATGCAAAATGCAACAAAGTTTCTTCTTTCTCCACAATGTGAAACAACAACAGAGCGGCCATCTTTGCCCTTGACTCTCTGAAAGCACTAAAAAGGACTTGGAGGAGATAGTAAGTTATGCCTTCTGTCTACATAAGTAATTGTTCATTGGCTGAATCACCCTTTTCTTCTGATTGGGAAAGAAAACACAGGTTAGACCTACAGTGGGGAAAAAAAGTATTTAGTCAGCCACCAATTGTGCAAGTTCTCCCACTTAAAAAGATGAGAGAGGCCTGCAATTTTCATCATAGGTACACGTCAACTATGACAGACAAAATGAGAAAAAAAAATCCAGAAAATCACGTTGTAGGATTTTTAATGAATTTATCTGCAAATTATGGTGGAAAATAAGTATTTGGTAAATAACAAACGTTTCTCAATACTTTGTTATATACCCTTTGTTGGCAATGACACAGGTCAAACGTTTTCTGTAAGTCTTCACAAGGTTTTCACACACTGTTGCTGGTATTTTGGCCCATTCCTCCATGCAGATCTCCTCTAGAGCAGTGATGTTTTGGGGCTGTCGCTGGGCAACACAGACTTTCAACTCCCTCCAAAGATTTTCTATGGGGTTGAGATCTGGAGACTGGCTAGGCCACTCCAGGACCTTGAAATGCTTCATACGAAGCCACTCCTTCGTTGCCCGGGCGGTGTGTTTGGGATCAAGACCCAGCCACGTTTCATCTTCAATGCCCTTGCTGATGGAAGGAGGTTTTCACTCAAAATCTCACGATACATGGCCCCATTCATTCTTTCCTTTACACGGATCAGTCGTCCTGGTCCCTTTGCAGAAAAACAGCCCCAAAGCATGATGTTTCCACCCCCATGCTTCACAGTAGGTATGGTGTTCTTTGGATGCAACTCAGCATTCTTTGTCCTCCAAACACGACGAGTTGAGTTTTTACCAAAAAGTTATATTTTGGTTTCATCTGACCATATGACATTCTCCCAATCCTCTTCTGGATCATCCAAATGCACTCTAGCAAACTTCAGACGGGCCTGGACATGTACTGGCTTAAGCAGGGGGACACGTCTGGCACTGCAGGATTTGAGTCCCTGGCAGCGTAGTGTGTTACTGATGGTAGGCTTTGTTACTTTGGTCCCAGCTCTCTGCAGGTCATTCACTAGGTCCCCCCGTGTGGTTCTGGGATTTTTGCTCACCGTTCTTGTGATCATTTTGACCCCACGGGGTGAGATCTTGCATGGAGCCCCAGATCGAGGGAGATTATCAGTGGTCTTGTATGTCTTCCATTTCCTAATAATTGCTCCCACAGTTGATTTCTTCAAACCAAGCTGCTTACCTATTGCAGATTCAGTCTTCCCAGCCTGGTGCAGGTCTACAATTTTGTTTCTGGTGTCCTTTGACAGCTCTTTGGTCTTGGCCATAGTGGAGTTTGGAGTGTGACTGTTTGAGGTTGTGGACAGGTGTCTTTTATACTGATAACAAGTTCAAACAGGTGCCATTAATACAGGTAACGAGTGGAGGATAGAGGAGCCTCTTAAAGAAGAAGTTACAGGTCTGTGAGAGCCAGAAATCTTGCTTGTTTGTAGGTGACCAAATACTTATTTTCCACCATAATTTGCAAATAAATTCATAAAAAATCCTACAATGTGATTTTCTGGATTTTCTTTTCTCAATTTGTCTGTCATAGTTGACGTGTACCTATGATGAAAATTACAGGCCTCTCTCATCTTTTTAAGTGGGAGAACTTGCACAATTGGTGGCTGACTAAATACTTTTTTTTGCCACTGTAGCTACCATATAATGAATGACTACAAAGAACAAAAGCTACATTCAAACAATTAAAAGTCATCGCAGGCAACAAAGTGTTGGATGGACATAAGAAATAAAATACTATGGTATCTATCTATGAGAAGGTTATTGCTTCAATTTGGCACTGAGAATATCATCCACGTAGCATAAAAATGGTAAATAACTTTTTAAAGAGATGACTCAAGGTGCTGATATTACACCAGTGTTTTTACAAGCATAGCAACAAAAAAAATTAAATTAGAGTAAAAACCCACTAATCATTCCAAGTATCACCCAGTCCGCTTAAGCGCTTCCTCAAATGGCCCCCCAGAGGACCATTACTCTGTTAAAGTACATAACCAAAGACTATGTCACCTTGAACTGCAGTGGCACTACAGCTGGTGCCAACCGCCATGCACCTATTCAGAGCAGCAGTTAGACTGTTACAGTGCATTTGGAAAGTATTCAGACCCCTTGACTTTTTCCACATTTTGTTACATTACAGCCTTATTCTAAAATGGATTACATTGTTTTCCCCCCTCATCAATCTACACACAATACCCCATAATGACAAAGCAAAAACCGTTTTTTAGAAATGTTTGCAAATTTATACAAAATAAAAAACTGAAATATGCCATCTACATAAGTATTCAGACCCTTTACTCAGTACTTTGTTGAAGCACCTTTGGCAGCAATTACAGCCTCGAGTCTTCTTGGGTATGATGCTACAAGCTTGGCACACCTGTATTTGGGAAGTTTCTCCCATTCTTCTCTGCAGATCCTCTCAAGCTCTGTCAGGTTGGATGGGGAGCGTCACTGCACAGCTATTTTCAGGTCTCTCCAGAGATGTTCGATCAGGGTCAAGTCCGGGCTCTGGCTGGGCCACTCAAGGACATTCAGAGACTTGTTCTGAAGCCACTCCTGCATTGTCTTGGCTGTGTGCTTAGGGTTGTTGTCCTGTTGGAAGGTGAACCTTCGCCCCAGTCTGAGGTCCTGAGCGCTCTGGAGCAGGTTTTCATCAAGGATCTCTCTGTACTTTGCTCCGTTCATCTTTCCCTTGATCCTGACTAGTCTCCCAGTCCCTGCCGCTGAAAAACATCCCCAGCATGATGCTGCCACCACCATGCTTCACCGTAGGGATGGTGCAAGATTTCCTCCAGACGTGACGCTTTTCATTCAGGCCAAAGAGTTCAATCTTGGTTTCATCAGACCAGAGAATCTTGTTTCTCATGGTCTGGGAGTCCTACAGGTGCCTTTTGGCTAACTCCAAGCGGGCTGTCATGTGCCTTTTACTGAGGAGTGGCTTCCGTCTGGCCACTCTACCATGAAGGTCTGATTGATGGAGTGCCTCAGACATGGTTGTCCTTTTGGAAGGTTCTCCCATCTCCACAGAGGAACTCTGGAGCTCTGTCAGAGTGACCATCGGGTGCTTGGTCACCTACCTTACCAAGGCCCTTCTCCCCCGATTGCTCAGTTTGGCCAGGTGGCCAGCTAAGAAGAGACTTGGTGGTTCCAAACTTCTTGATGGAGGCCACTGTGTTCTTGGGGACCTTCAATGCTGCAGAAATGTTTGGGTGCCCTTCCCCAGATCTGTGCCTCGACACAATCCTGTCTCTGAGCTTTACAGACAATTCATGTATTTTTTGTTTTGTTTTGTATCCCCTTTTTCAATAATTTCTCATCGCTGCAACTCCCCAACGGTTGACGAAGGTCGAGTCATGCGTCCTCCGAAACCACACTTCTTAACACCCGCCCGCTTAACCCAGAAGCCAGCCGCACCAGAGGAAACACCGTTCAACTGACGACCGAGGTCAGCCTGCAAGTGCCCGGCCTCCCACAAGGAGAGCGCAATGAGCCAAGCAAAGCCCACCCGGCCAAACCCTCCCCTAACCCGGACGACGCTGGGCCAATTGCCATTTGTACGCCGCCCTATGGGACTCCTGATCACGAGCCGGTTGCGATACAGCCTGGGATCGAACCCAGGTCTGTAATGACGCCTCTAGCACTGCAGTGCAGTAGTGCCTTAGACCGCTGCGCCACTCGGGAGGCCCTCATGGCTTGGTTTTTGCTCTGACATGCACTGTCGCTGTGGGACCTTATATAGACAGGTGTGTGTCTTTCCAAATCATGTCCAATCAATTTAATTTACCACAGGTGGACTCCAATCAAGTTGTAGCTACATCTCAAGGATGATCAATGGAAACAGGATGCACCGGAGCTCAATTTCGAGTCTCATAGCAAAGGGTCTGAATACTTATGTAAATAAGGTATTTGTTTTTATTTTTTAAACATTTGCAAAAATCTCTAAAAACCTGTTTTCCCTTTGTCATTATGGGGTATTGTGTGTAGACTGATGAGGAAAAAAATTTATTTAATACATTTTAGAATAAGTCTGTAACGTAACACAATGTGGAAAGAGTTAAGGGGTCTGAGTACTTTCCGAATGCACTGTATAAGCATGCTGAACATTTCAGGGATGAAGGAGAGCTGTTGGTGAGCCAGCTAACTTTGGTAAGCTAGCTTTTATTTGTACATGGCAAATAAAAACAGATCAGTAATATGTATGGTGAGTCCATCAGTAGGCTACATAAAGATGATAAACCCCATGAAAAACGAGAGAACAAAAATGTATGTACATATTATTGTTATGCAACCTGATACAATGTCAGAGAATACATATTAGGAGTATAAACACTGGTTAAAACATGCATAATGCATTTTTCATGAAGCCACCACCAGTGTAATGGATAAATGGACTGTGCTCTGCAGCTCTAATTGGATAAGGGTTATCTAAGGATCAGCATTGTTTAATGGGCTCTCTCTGCTGCTCCTGATCCTCTATCTCTAACCAAGTAAACTGCTGCCTAATCAGATTCCCGCCAAAGTCCATTTACTCTCTGGCCGGCCAGTGGCGACTGGGCGCGGCTATAGGAATGGGCTGCTGCTGGAGAGGAGTATGGACGGTGTTGCCAATCTATCAGTTATAATGCTAATGCAGTTTTACAGGGCCAGGCAGAGGACCTGACAGCCTGACAATAGGGGAAGGAGGTCCAGCCTAAATCAATTAGCTAAGAGCATAAATATCATCTAAATCATAGTCTGCATGCCCCAGCTAGGCCCCAGGCAGTATACCTGCAAATGAAAAGAGCAGGCAGGCACAGAGGAGAGCTTACTCAGGCCTGGCCAGAGAGTTATGACTGGGGCGCTGACATGTAAACACATGGCCACTTATCCTCCAACTCACAGGAAACTCACAGCAGCAGAGACGAGAGAGCAAGACAGGAGCCAACACTGAGATCAAACTTCATGTAAACCTTTCCCTCTGTCAATCAAGGTGTTGTTAAAGTCTGCTGCAGTACAGCTTAATGGGTATAGTAAGAAGCAGTAAAAAGACAGGAGATTGACGAGAGGTGTTGCTGCAATAAAAGTCCCTCACTTACTGTATTTTGCTAAGCTAAGCCTTACTTTCATTATACATCAAGATCAGTGTTTCATCCCTTCTGAAAAAAGATTGCAGTCCAAAATACCACAGTCGACTGCAGTTACTGCACTTTTACTGCAGTTTCAAAACTGTGTTGCAGCCCAAATAAATGTATCATTAGGCCTGCACAAAGAGTCATGCTAACATTTCATGATAACTTTTGTTTTGGATTTCCATTCCCAGTGAACAGCCTTGCTGACAAATGTTTGAAAGAAAGCCATTGACTTGAACCAAAAAAAGTTTGAAAAGAAAGCTGTGTGAGTATTTGTTAGTTAGTGTTAGTGTGTTATTGCATTGGTGTGCGAGTGAGAGGGTGTCTAAGGGTGTCGGGATGGTGTTGAGGGCCTTGTAACAGGGATCGGCAGGAACATATGGAGACTGTGCTGGGAAACGATATGTGGCAGATAGTATTTTCCGCATATAATTCAGATCTTAGTGGAGGGTGGGAGGAGGAGAGGCAAGTCATGTGGGTCCTGTGAGTCCTGGGGGCATCACTCCACCATCTGGAGCCCAGAGAGATGTGTGACACATCCAATTTACCTCTACCTGCGTAGCAGTATGACACCTCTCCACCCAGCACACAGACAGGGCCAAGGACCATGGAACACGGACGCTGTCAAAAATGACAAGACGGACTGACGAGTCCCGAAAAATCCTCAAAGTGGAACAGATTAGATTTAGTGACCTCAATTGGACAAGAAAAGGCCATTAGTCACTCACTGGAGAACATTTGTCAGCGTTACTACAGAGGATTCATTGTTATGGCCTCTCACTGTCCTCTCATTGTATAGAATCCATTCAGCTGATATGTATTGCTTACTGTATGGTTCTTTTGTATTCTTGCACTTTGCTTCATTTGGTATGAATGAATGCCTCAGTCACTGTGGTTTATCCTAAGACCCAAGTTAGTCATTGTTACCTTACAGTGCCTTCCCATTGCGGCAATTTTGTTAATGGTAACTTTTTTCTTTAGCTGGGTAAACACAACATGGATAACAACATAGTCAAGCCATCAGGTATTTCATAACATTATTATTTTGAGTAAATTCTGGACAAATGGCTCCATTGCTTCCAGACGGACCCTTGTTATTTACATTAGACAACCACATAGACTTGGATGTCCTCCAGATCAGCAAAGTGAGCCAGCAGGTAATTCACCTCTTGATTGGCAGGAGGACCTAGCAGGTTAAGAGATGACAGGTATCCAACACATTATGACCTAAGCCAATGAGACTGCTACTGAAGCCCTGGCCCATCTCTCTGGTCAAGTGCCAACACTGGGCTGTTTGTATTCCATGTCACAGCCAGATCAATAAGCACAGGATAAAATATTATAACTTTCAAGGAATCGTGGGAGGGACAGAGAACATTAAAAGCAGATTTTATGGAGGAAATGTCTCCAACCTATAATGAATCGAGGCTGGCAGAATTAGTATTCATTGAGGCAAATGTCTCCATATTGGAAAAATAAATGGACACTAATGCAATAAAATAGAAGGACTTGATTAAAAAAAAAACGAAATCAACCGTGAGCTGAATTAAATGGGGAGGTAAATCAAAGCAATAAATTGAGGTACAAGGACATGTACCATTACATATAGAGAGAATGACTTCCACCTGCATTTGAGAGTAATCAGCCAACATTAACATAAAGCCTGGAATAATGACTCATACTACATGGAAGGAGAAACCCACCATCATTCTGTTTCTTTTGTTGTTGTTGCGGTTGTTTAGGGGAAAACCAAACCCCATGACATGCTTTGTATGGTTAGTTGATTATCTCTGGCATACATCATTAGTGGTCAGTCCAGATCCACAGCTATCACTCACATATTGTAGCCAACCCAGTCTGTACTGATGAGATCCGTAAAGAGGGCTCTGCCTGCGGTCTCCCCCTCACTGTGGCTTACAGAGGGCCTCACCTCTCTAATCACACCTCCCTGGGGAAGGGTAATATATACACCAAATTGAATCACAAAGATGATGAAACACTGTCCAGATGATGTCAGGGATAGATTCCTACTAACAACACTCCTTTGTTAATTGTAAACAAGTGGGTAAAAATATACTGTTGCATCATGGACAGCTGCTGTGGGTCAGTCATGGGGGAATCTTACAATCTGTGTTTCAGTTCAATTAAGGTTTGTGTTACTCCGGATTCTTGCTCCAGTGGTCCAGAGTTCCTATGGGGATGTAGAAAGACCCAGACCCTTCTGTTTGTAACATAACACTGTGATAATGACTTTGACCTGTTCACCCAATCTTGATCATTAAAATATATTTGTACAGTTTTAAAAATGCTCATAGATCCCCATGAAATGAATGCAGAGCTGACTCCAGTTGCAGTTGTCCCATACTGTTCTTTGTTCTCCCTCCATCACAGGAACATGAATAATGGTGGGTGAGAAAGTGCAAAAAAAACAAAAACCAATTAAGGGATAGCAGCACTTCATAAAACCCAATCTTGATCTTCGTAAGCAATATTCATTTGCCAAGCACACCAACGATCCGCCAAGCCTTGGTTTTGTGTTTTAAAGCTTTATGTCAAGGTTCACCCAAACACACTGTGGAGGCCAAATTCCTCCCACATTATAATGACTCCTATTCCTCTCTGTTGTGGTTGCGTTGTCAGTGATAAAATGTAGTGCTGTGGTGGTAGATAAAGTGCAGCGGTGCATATCATTTCTTCAGGCAACATTTGTTCTCCACACCACCTGTTAACACCTCAATAATAGTATACATCCATTCCTGGAGTGTATGAGTGATAGTATATGTTTTCCTCCAGATGTGTCTTATCTCTGTTTGGCATCAGTCCTGTCCCCCCCAGACAGATGATTCCACTGGGACCCCATGGCCCCAGGGTTACTCCTGCACTCTCCAGGCCAGTGGGTCAGGGCCTTGGAAGGTCATTTCTATGTCCAGCATTGATAGTCATTTATTAGATTTGCACAGCCCCGACCCCCATGCAATACGAGCCCCAGGAAGGAGCTGCCTGGGTTCG
This sequence comes from Coregonus lavaretus, assembly GCF_964263955.1. NCBI lineage: Eukaryota > Metazoa > Chordata > Actinopteri > Salmoniformes > Salmonidae > Coregonus > Coregonus lavaretus. The sequence goes on from NW_028164006.1 coordinate 84,751, forward strand.
ATTAGGGCAACAACCACAACAGTCACACATATACAGCATGGACCAAATGAGAGAATGTTGTTTCACCCAATTATCCCAAATGTGTCCAACTATGCCATTATCCAACCCTGATAGTATGCTGTGTCCTACATCCCGATAATTTAGACCAGGGATGGGCAACTCCAGTCCTTGTGGGCCTGATTGGTGTCACACTTTTGTCCCAGCCCCAGCTAACACACCTGAGTCCAATAATCAACTAATCATGAATTAGAATTTCTGTTTAATCATCTGTGTTTGCTAGGGAGGGAAAACGTGTGACACCACTCTGGCCCCAGGCTCATACCTCATTTAGACCTTTTTTTTCTTAGATTCACACAATGTTTTGAAGTCCATCACAACATAATTAGCAACATGCCCTGTGAAGGCCTTCCTCCTGATTTCTCTCTCATTTTCTCCATTTCATCTTCATAGACTGTCTAAATAAATTCAGTTAAAGAATTGCAAACCTTGTGATGTTATGGGTAGGCCAATAGCCTGTCATTTATTTGATCATCAAAGCAGTGTGTTCGGCTTCAGACAGCTGAGGTTAAGCAATGAAGAGCTCTGTCTGCCTCCATCCCATTCAGCAATTTAGTGGCTTCTGCAAATGAAAGAACGGGTAATTAATCACACACATACACACATGTACAGTGAGGGAAAAAAGTATTTGATCCCCTGCTGATTTTGTACGTTTGCCCACTGACAAAGAAATGATCAGTCTATAATTTTAATGGTAGGTTTATTTGAACAGTGAGAGACAGAATAACAACAAAAAAATCCAGAAACACGCATGTCAAAAATGTTATAAATTGATTTGCATTTTAATGAGGGAAATAAGTATTTGACCCCTCTGCAAAACATGACTTAGTACTTGATGGCAAAACCCTTGTTGGCACTCACAGAGGTCAGATGTTTCTTGTAGTTGGCCACCAGGTTTGCACACATCTCAGGAGGGATTTTGTCCCACTCCTCTTTGCAGATCTTCTCCAAGTCATTAAGTTTTTGAGGCTGACGTTTGGCAACTCGAACCTTCAGCTCCCTCCACAGATTTTCTATGGGATTAAGGTCTGGAGACTGGCTAGGCCACTCCAGGACCTTAATGTGCTTCTTCTTGAGCCACTCCTTTGTTGCCTTGGCCGTGTGTTTTCGGTCATTGTCATGCTGGAATACCCATCCACGACCCATTTTCAATGCCCTGGCTGAGGGAAGGAGGTTCTCACCCAAGATTTGATGGTACATGGCCCTGTCCATCGTCCCTTTGATGCAGTGAAGTTGTCCTGTCCCCTTAGAAGAAAAACACCCCCCAAAGCATAATGTTTCCACCTCCATGTTTGACGGTGGGGATGGTGTTCTTGGGGTCATAGGCAGCATTCCTCCTCCTCCAAACATGGCGAGTTGAGTTGATGCCAAAGAGCTCCATTTTGGTCTCATCTGACCACAATACTTTCACCCAGTTCTCCTCTGAATCATTCAGATGTTCATTGGCAAACTTCAGACAGGCATGTACAGTGGGGAGAACAAGTATTTGATACACTGCCGATTTTGCAGGTTTTCCTACTTACAAAGCATGTAGAGGTCTGTAATTGTTATCATAGGTACATTTCAACTGTGAGAGACGGAATCTAAAACAAAAATCCAGAAAATCACATTGTATGATTTTTAAGTAATTAATTTGCATTTTATTGCATGACATAAGTATTTGATACATCAGAAAAGCAGAACTTAATATTTGGTATAGAAACCTTTGTTTGCAATTACAGAGATCATACGTTTCCTGTAGGTCTTGACCAGGTTTGCACACACTGCAGCAGGGATTTTGGCCCACTCCTCCATACAGACCTTCTCCAGATCCTTCAGCTTTCGGGGCTGTCGCTGGGCAATACGGACTTTCAGCTCCCTCCAAATATTTTCTATTGGGTTCAGGTCTGGAGACTGGCTAGGCCACTCCAGGACCTTGAGATGCTTCTTACGGAGCCACTCCTTAGTTGCCCTGGCTGTGTGTTTCGGGTTGTCATGCTGGAAGACCCAGCCACAACCCATCTTCAATGCTCTTACTGAGGGAAGGAGGTTGTTGGCCAAGATCTCGCGATACATGGCCCCATCCATCCTCCCCTCAATACGGTGCAGTCGTCCTGTCCCCTTTGCAGAAAAGCATCCCCAAAGAATGATGTTTCCATCTCCATGCTTCACGGTTGGGATGGTGTTCTTAGGGTTGTACTCATCCTTCTCCTTCCTCCAAACACGGCGAGTGGAGTTTAGACCAAAAAGCTCAATTTTTGTCTCATCAGACCACATGACCTTCTCCCATTCCTCCTCTGGATCATCCAGATGGTCATTGGCACACTTCAGACGAGCCTGGACATGCGATGGCTTGAGCAGGGGGACCTTGCGTGCTCTGCAGGATTTTAATCCATGACGGCGTAGTGTGTTACTAATGGTTTTCTTTGAGACTGTGGTACCAGCTCTCTTCAGGTCATTGACCAGGTCCTGCCGTGTAGTTCTGGGCTGATCCCTCACCTTCCTCATGATCATTGATGCCCCACAAGGTGAGATCTTGCATGGAGCCCCAGACCGAGGGTGATTGACCGTCATCTTGAACTTCTTCCATTTTCTAATAATTGCGCCAACAGTTGTTGCCTTCTCACCAAGCTGCTTGCCTATTGTCCTGTAGCCCATCCCAGCCTTGTGCAGGTCTACAATTTTATCCCTGATGTCCTTACACAGCTCTCTGGTCTTGGCCATTGTGGAGAGGTTGGAGTCTGTTTGATTGAGTGTGTGGACAGGTGTCTTTTATACAGGTAACGAGTTCAAACAGGTGCAGTTAATACAGGTAATGAGTGAAGAACAGGAGGGCTTCTTAAAGAAAAACTAACAGGTCTGTGAGAGCCGGAATTCTTACTGGTTGGTAGGTGATCAAATACTTATGTCATGCAATAAAATGCAAATTAATTACTTAAAAATCATACAATGTGATTTTCTGGATTTTTGTTTTAGATTCCGTCTCTCACAGTTGAAGTGTACCTATGATAACAATTACAGACCTCTACATGCTTTGTAAGTAGGAAAACCTGCAAAATTGGCAGTGTATCAAATACTTGTTCTCCCCACTGTATATGTGCTTTCTTGAGCAGGGGGACCTTGCGGGCGCTGCAGGATTTCAGTCCTTCACGGCGTAGTGTGTTACCAATTGTTTCCTTGGTGACTATGGTCCCAGCTGTCTTGAGATCATTGACAAGATCCTCCCGTGTAGTTCTGGGCTGATTCCTCACCATTCTCATGATCATTGCAACTCCACGAGGGGAGGTTTTGCATGGAGCCCCAGGCCGAGGGATATTGACAGTTCATTTGTGTTACTTCCATTTGCGAATAATCGCACCAACTGTTGTCACCTTCTCACCAAGCTGCTTGGCGATGGTCTTGTAGCTCATTCCAGCCTTGTGTAGGTCTACAGTTTTGTCCCTGACATCCTTGGAGAGCTCTTTGGTCTTGGCCATGGTGGAGAGTTTGGAATCTGATTGATTGATTGCTTCTGTGGACAGGTGTCTTTTATACAGGTAACAAGCTGAGATTAGGAGCACTCCCTTTAAGAGTTTGACCTACCATTAATATTATAGACTGATAATTTCTTTGTCAGTGGTCAAACGTACAAAATCAGCAGGGGATCAAATACTTTTTTCCCTCACTGTACAAGCACAAACACACACACACACACACACACACACACACACACACACACACACACACACACACACACACACACACACACACACACACACACACACACACACAAACAGTCACTCACTCAAACACGCTTACATGAACACACAAACATGTAAAGACTGTAGCATCATGCATGTGCTATACCTTGCTTTTATTGCCTGTAGACTACTGTAGACATTTTATTTTACTTTATATGCATGTACAGCCAGAGGGTGACAACAGTAGTAAAGCACATATTCAACTCAATAACATACCGGAAATGTCAGTAAGTAGGAATTCCAAGTAGGAATTATTAAAACAATGTCCCGAGCTTTATGAATATCCCTAAAATCTGTACAATGATATTAAGATAGAGGACCCAGCATCCTAGTAAGTCTGAAGCAGCATCAGTTGAGTGAGGGTCAGAGGGTCAGTGCAATATTTTGGGGGAATTTAGCTTATTTAACATTGCAGGTGGTCAGAAGACAAGATCCAGAGTTGTATTTACAAAATAGGTCTATACACATGCAGAAAATGATGAAACAATTGTGAAAATTGTGAAAATACTTAACTTGCAAAAATAATAAACAGTTAACTTGAGGAAAAAAGGCAAAAGGCCTCTATAATTTACAGTGTCTATAAACTCACGCATCTGAATATATGGCAGAGCTATAGTAACAGCATGTTATCTAGACAAACAGCTCTTCATGAATGAGGAGAACGGCATCTTAAAAAATACCTGCCCTACCTGCCATAAACCATAAACCAACAAGATCTCACAGTCTGACTGCAGTATTCAACGTTTGTCCATGACGGTTAAGTTTAGGCATTCATTCCAAATGGTTAAGGTAAGGGTTAAGTTTAGGCATTCATTCCAAATGGTTAAGGTAAGTGGTAAGGTTTGGGATAGGGTTAAAACAGAAAGAACTCGATGGTTAAGTTTAGGCATTCATTCCAAATGGTTAAGGGTTAAGGTTTGGGATAGGGTTAAAACAGAAAGAACTCGAGTCCAGGCTCTGTCGCAGCTGGCCATGACCGGGAGACCCATGGGCGGCGCACAATTGGTCCAGCGTCGTCCAAGGTAGGGGAGGGTTTGGCCGGCAGGGATGTGGGTTCATTTCCCACGGGGGGCCAGTATGATTTTTTTTTTTTAAAGACATGTATGCATCCACTAACTGTAAATTGCTCTGGATAAGAGTGTCTACTAAATGACTAAAAATGTAAAATGTATTCATTCCGAATGGTTAAGGTAAGGGTTAAGGTTTGGCTTAGTGTTAGGGTTAAAACAAAAAAACTAAAATGAGTGCCTAGCACTGGGATTGAACCTGTGATCCTTGGAGGCGGAGCTCGTGGCTTACGCCTATCCACCGTCCACAATGCCATAGCAAGCTGCGAGTCTACTTGATGGTAATATCGCTCACCGTTTCCCCTAGTGGCTGGTATTGATGGCATCTCCCAACGTGCTGGGGACCTGGATGAACGTTGAATACTGCATTGGATCTGGTGGTGACCTGGCTGCATTAACACCTCAACAGAGAGACGAAAATTAGCAAAAACAGTGATATAGTACTATTGATCAATACACACAACAATAGACAATACTTTTAACATTTTTCACATACACATTTATGAAAACAAAGTAATATGCATAAACATGAGCATTTCCTTGAAACACAACCCTAACCCTACACCGGCACTTTGCTACCCTGGGTACCAGTCTTTTTAGCTAACATTCCACTCCTTGTAGCCAACTCTGCAGTACAAGTACTGGAATGTTAGCTAAAATGACTGGTACCCAGACTAGCGCTGGGCAAGGAACAGTGTTTAAAGTTCACAGCGGTGGTGAGTAGGCCTAAAACAGTTTGACGTTTCAACAAAAGAATGACAATGCTAAACATTTCTAAAGAAATTATATGATAACCAGACTGTGGTGTTTGTTCTTTTGTGATACAAGCACAATGTTTTAGCATGACTAGCATGCATATTTAGCAAACATGTAATCAACAAACTTTAGAAAACAATGAGTTCATCTGGGGAGAAAATGGAGGGAAATAGGCTAGATCAGCCTTAATATATCAGATAGATTGTAACTTCCATCAATGTAATTGTCTGCATCACTTCCAATCTCCCATATGTTTTTTTTTCTAGCAAATATATATATATATATACATATACATGCATACACACACATATACACATACATACATATAAATACATATACATACATATATATACATATCATTTTTTAACATCTCGCAGTTAACAACAATAATATATTTTATTCAACGTAAGGTTCAATCTATTAATTGAATTAAATAAAAATGCTACATAAGTGATTAGTGTTCAACGTCCTTGTTATGCATGACCGCATTGATAATGAACATTTTCTCTTTGACAATGTCAATGTCCTTGAAATGCATGTACTGGATGAGGACCCATCATTAGGCTATCCCAAATTAGTTTAATGATCCTTAATTAACCTCTCGTGGGCCTGTCAGCCTGATGTGGCCTATGTACGTGAGAGTGGGGCATGAGAGATCACCGGGCCGCTTTGCTCCATTCCATCTCTAAGAGTTTCAGCTTCCTCTACTCTTTTTTTCCTTTACCATTATTACGCAAAGACCCTAAGGGTGTCATTGACGTATCTATAATTTACTAGAGAGAAAAGCCCCATGAAATCTTTTTGGCTATCAAAGCCCCCTTGTAAAGCTTTTTGTTTTCCTTTTAATTCGGATTGTTTCCAATTAGTTACAAATCCAACGGATTTCCAGAATTCACCTTCACTGCATTTGATGGCTGCATGGGACCTAAGCTCTCTCCTTAGATGATGGTCCATGTACATTGTGTAAGACAGGCTCCGGCCCCCAAGGAGGCTACCTCCTCTAAATCAGGTTCCCTGATGACATAGGATCAGGGACGAGCTGCTCCCATCGATCCCAGGGGGATTTGTGGGCTGTGCTTCAAGGCAGGTGCAGTTTTATGTCTATAGGCTGAGGCTGAGCAGTAAATAAGGGCACTGCGGAGCACCAGTCATCAGGTTATGGAGAGTTCTGTCCCACCTGCCGGTGTCCCTCAGGCCCTCTCAGCCCCACCATCCATCCTTCTATCTAACTCTCCCTGGGTGAAATACAGGCTACTGTACCACTGCCTACAGGCAAGGTCACACTTGCCTGTCTATCAACAAAGACAATGGCACATTAATGATGAGGCTGGCCTATCTGTCTTTTTCAGGGGCTGTTCATTATTGCTTACCTGGATGTATGGCAGAATGTTTAAAGTGTTGAGTTTCAAGTTTATTTGCTGTGTGAAATGAATAGATTTCAAAATCTTACTCACTCCAGCTGTGAGTGAGTTAGCGTGAATACAAGGATCCCAATATGTTCCACTCATGGTGCCATTAGTCACAGACAGTGATGTCACAGGAGGTTGGTGGCACCTTAATTGGGGAGGACGGGCACGTGGTAATAGCTGGAGCAGAATGGTGGAATGGTATCAAATACATCAAACACATGGTTTCCATGTGGTTGATTCCATTCCATTTGCTCCGTTCCGGACATTATTATGACCCTCCTGTGAGTGATGTAGTGTTAATGAGTCTGGCAGTAATGTTACACACTAATGCTTTTCAAATGATGTTTTTACTGTAGTGAGACCATGTTCATCACATCGGACAGACATTGATGAGAGCAGGTGATCTCAACACGCACATACTTGCACACACAAACACACACACTGTAAGAATGTATTCACTGATCCCAGTAACATTACAACACCCAGGAAAGCTATGAAATGGTCGTCCCTCTGCAGGAAATGGACGAGGGGCAATCAATACCTTCACATGCAGCTGAGACGCTCCACTATAGGAACCCAGCACTTCAGGTAATGAACTGTCTGGTTGATATATTCCCCTCACAGGGTGGGACTGCAGCGGCGCAACACGGCAGTGCTACAGCAGCAATTCTTTGATTAGTTATTTCTCTTCCATCAGGCTTCCCAGTATACAGACAAATCACCTGTCCTCACTGTCCCTCCATCCACACATCCCAGCACCCCCTTCCCCAACCTTACTTTCCTCCTAGTCAATGTATGCACATCCACGCTGTCATACATGACCTTCAACTGATTGACTCGCACTATAGGAGAGCTTCCAGTAGGTGTGGGCTTTTGGCTGGGCTCTTCTGAGGTTTTGCATTCTCCTCTAGTGCCTTGACAGCCTAGCACACTGGCTGTCCTCCAGCGTGGGCTTGATTAAAAGAGTGTAAGGATGAGAGCCACTGATAACCCAGAGTGCTCCAATACAGCCCTGCCAAAACCACAGCATCACAGGGACATGAGACAGGGCTAGCCATCTACAGATCTACCCTCCAAACAGTTTAGGGAGCTGGACCACAGTGATCTAAATAAAGAATCAGAGACACATAGATCTACATTATAACTGTAGACTGAGAGAGAGAGAGAGAGAGAGAGAGAGAGAGAGAGAGAGAGAGAGAGAGAGAGAGAGAGAGAGAGAGAGAGAGAGAGAGAGAGAGAGAGAGAGAGAGAGAGAGAGAGAGAGAGAGAGAGAGAGAGAGATCCTATAATCAGCAGTATATATCATTAACTCCATGCCTGTTCTTTGTCAAAAGGCAAATCTGATCAGGAAATGTTGTTTTTCATTTGAGGTTTTACTGAAACATAAGATCTGGACACCATCGGGAGAGGTTGTGTTTTTCTCTAGCAGGAGGTAAGCAGGAGGTAAGCTTCTCATATGGTGTTGAGTAAAGCTTAACCATGTATTAGATCGTAGGTAGGTAGTTAGTTGTACTTAGGTATTGTAGTTATTGTAGGTTAGTATTGTTGTTATTGTAGGTTTCCGTAGGTAATTGTAGGTTAGTATCGAAGCACGAGGCTAGCTAGCTAGCGGGTAGCTACTGGTAACGTTTAGCAACGGTGGAGAGCTGTTTCCAATGTTAATGTGCTGCTAGCCAACGTTTAATTTTTGCTGCGTTATGCGTTATGAAAGGAACTAGACACGGACATGAATTATCTGTTTAGTGTGCTAACACACTCTTGGCAGTTTGTTGTAACCAAGTATTGGTGCTAAACTGTGTGTTAATGGATGCTAGCATGCTAGTTAGCTATGGCGTCATAGCTAGGCATCGTGGGTTGTTGTGGGTAGTTACTGTAGGTTGGCAGTGTCTTCGGCCGTGCCGGCTGTAGCACGAAGCGAGCTAACTAGCCGTTTTTCGAACAGAGTCAGAGTCAACACAGTAGCCATTGTGTGCCGGGTGTAGCACGAAGCTAGCTAGCTAGCCGTTCTTCAAACAAAGTCAACACAGTGGCCATTACTAGCTACCCAACACGACCAGCTAACTGTACTGTAGTAGCTAAATACAATATACTTGTCCTAGCTAGCCAACGTTTAATCATTGCTGCGTCATGAAAGGAACTTGACACAGACACGAATGATCTGTTTAGTGTGTTATCACACTATTGGTGGTTTGTTGTGACCAAGTGTTGGTGCTAAACTGTGTGTTACTGGATGCTAGCATGCTAGTTAGCTAGTTAACACACTATTGGTGGTTTGTTGTGACCAAGTGTTGGTGCTAAACTGTGTGTTATTGTTATTGGATGCTAGCATGCTAGTTAGCTATGGTGTCATAGTTAGCTAGCTGAATAAAGTGGGTTGAGTCTATTCCTTTAAACATTGAACCGCTGTGGTTCACAACAATTCTGATTTCTAAAGGTGGAAGTTGGGAGAGTTTTTGTTCGGGTGGTTCAGTGAAACAATTTTAGTTTCTGAGGTAGAAGTTTTTGGTGAGGGAGGCCCTGCTCTCTCCTCTCTCAGATGCTTAACTCATTTCATTCCGATCTCCTCTGCATTTTTGTAGCCATTTGCTACAGCCTGTCAACTATGGCTCTGCCTATCCCTGTTCTCTCCTCTCTGCACAGGCTACACAAACGCACCACACCGCGTGGCTGCTGCCTCTCTAACCTGGCGGTCCCTGCACGCACCCCACACCTGGAGTTCCAGGTCGCAGGCAGCCTCTGGAACTGCCGTTCTGCTGCCAACAAAGCTGACTTCATCCCAGCCTATGCCAACCTCCAGTCCCTCGACTTCCTGGCGCTGACGGAAACATGGATCACCACTGAAAACACTGCTACTCCTACTGCTCTCTCCTCGTCTGACCATGTGTTCTCGCATACCCCGAGAGCATCTGGTCAGAGGGGTGGTGGTACAGGAATCCTCATCTCTCCCAAGTGGACATTCTCAATTTTTCCCCTAACCCATCTGTCTATCTCCTCATTTGAATTCCATGCTGTCACAGTCACTAGCCCATTTAAGCTTAATATCCTTGTCATCTATCGCCCTCCAGGTTCCCTTGGAGAGTTCATCAATGAGCTTGACGCCTTGATAAGTTCCTTTCCTGAGGATGGCTCACCCCTCACAGTTTTGGGGGATTTCAACCTCCCTATGTCCACATTTGACTCATTTCTCTCTGCCTCCTTCTTTCCACTCCTCTCCTCTTTTGACCTCACCCTCTCACCGTCCCCCCCTACTCACAAGGCAGGCAACACGCTTGACCTCATCTTCACTAGATGCTGCTCCTCTACTAATCTCACTGCAACTCCCCTCCATGTCTCCGACCACTACTTTGTTTCCTTTTCTCTCTCGCTCTCCTCCCACACTACTCACTCTGCCCCTACACAGATGGTAATGCGCCGCTGCAACCTTCGCTCTCTCTCTCCCACTACTCTCTCCTCTTCCATCCTATCATCTCTTCCCTCTGCTCAATCCTTCTCCCTCCAATCTCCTGATTCTGCCTCCTCAACCCTCCTCTCCTCCCTTTCTGCATCCTTTGACTCTCTGTGTCCCCTATCCTCCCGGCCGGCTCGGTCCTCCCCTCCAGCTCCGTGGCTTGATGACTCATTGCGAGCTCACAGAACAGAGCTCCGGGCAGCGGAGCGGAAATGGAAGAAAACTAAACTCCCTGCCGACCTGGCATCTTTTCACTCCCTCCTCTCTACATTTTCTTCATCTGTTTCTGCTGCTAAGGCCACCTTCTACCACAATAAATTCCAAGCATCTGCCTCTAACCCTAGGAAGCTCTTTGCCACATTTTCCTCCCTCCTGAATCCTCCCCCCCCCCCCCCCCTCCTCTCTCTCTGTGGATGACTTCGTCAACCACTTTGAAAAGAAGGTTGACGACATCCGATCCTCGTTTGTTAAGTCTAATGACACTGCTGGTCCTGCTCACACTGCCCTACCCTATGCTTTGACTTCTTTCTCCCCTCTCTCTCCAGATAAAATCCTGCGACTTGTGACTGCAGGCCGCCCAACAACCTGCCCGCTTGACCCCATCCCCTCCTCCCTTCTCCAGACCATCTCCGGTGACCTTCTCCCCTACCTCACCTCGCTGATCAACTCATCCTTGACCGCTGGCCATGTCCCTTCCGTCTTCAAGAGAGCGAGAGTTGCTCCCCTTCTCAAAAAACCAACACTCGACCCCACTGATGTCAACAACTACAGACCAGTATCCCTTCTTTCTTTTCTTTCCAAAACTATTGAGCGTGCCGTCTTTAGCCAACTCTCTTGCTATCTCTCTCAGAATGACCTTCTTGATCCAAACCAATCAGGTTTCAGGACTGGTCATTCAACTGAGACTGCTCTTCTCTGTGTCACGGAGACTCTCCGCACTGCTAAAGCTAACTCTCTCTCCTCTGTTCTTGTCCTTCTAGACCTGTCTGCTGCCTTTGATACTGTGAACCATCAGATCCTCCTCTCCACCCTCTCCGAGCTGGGCATCTCCGGCGCGGCTCACTCCTGGATTGCGTCCTACCTGACCGGTCGCTCCTACCAAGTGGCGTGGCGAGAAGCTGTCTCCGCACCACGTGCTCTCACCACTGGTGTCCCCCAGGGCTCAGTTCTAGGCCCTCTCCTTTTCTCCCTATACACCAAGTCACTTGGCTCTGTCATATCCTCACACGGCCTCTCCTATCATTGCTACGCTGACGATACACAACTAATCTTCTACTTTCCCCCTTCTGATAACCAGGTGGCGTATCGCATCTCTGCATGTCTGGCAGACATATCAGTATGGATGACGGATCACCACCTCAAGCTGAACCCTGGCAAGACGGAGCTGCTCTTCCTCCCGGGGAAGGACTGCCCGTTCCATGATCTCGCCATCACGGTGGACAACTCCGTTGTGTCCTCCTCCCAGAGTGCGAAGAGCCTTGGCGTGACCTGGACAACACCCTGTCGTTCTCCGCTAACATCAAGGCGGTGACCCGCTCCTGCAGGTTCATGCTCTACAACATTCGGAGAGTACGACCCTGCCTTACACAGGAAGCGGCACAGGTCCTAATCCAGGCACTTGTCATCTCCCGTCTGGATTACTGCAACTCGCTGTTGGCTGGCCTCCCTGCATGTGCCATTAAACCCCTACAACTCATCCAGAATGCCGCAGCCCGTCTGGTGTTCAACCTTCCCAAGTTCTCTCACGTCACCCCCCTCCTCCGCACACTCCACTGGCTTCCAGTTGAAGCTCGCATCCGTTACAAGACCATGGTGCTTGCCTTTGGAGCAGCGAGGGGAACGGCACCTCTGTACCTTCGGGCTCTGATCAGTCCCTACACCCAAACGAGGGCATTGCGTTCATCCACCTCTGGCCTGCTGGCTCCCCTTCCTCTGCGGAAGCATAGTTCCCGCTCAGCCCAGCCTCAAAACTGTTCGCTGCTCTGGCACCCCAATGGTGGAACAAGCTCCCTCACGACGCCCAGGACAGCGGAG